>NW_024081963.1:143002-299231 GCF_003009895.1 Hyaena hyaena | reverse complement strand
GATAAAAACCATATGATCCTGTCAAGAGAAGCAGAAAAAGCATTTGACAAAATACAGCATCCCTTCTTAATAAAGACTCTCGAGAAAGTTGGGATAGAAGGAACCTACTTAAACCTCATCAAAGCCATCTATGAGAAGCCTTCAGCTTACATCATCCTCAATGGGGAAAAACTGAGAGCTTTCTCCCTGAGATCAGGAACACGACAGGGATGTCCCCTCTCACCACTGCTGTTTAACATAGTGCTGGAAGTCCTAGCATCAGCCATCAGACAACAAAAGGAAATCAAAGGTATATTTTCACTTTTAGAAAATTAAAGTTGGGATGTGTGGGTGGCTCAGTCAATTAAACATCCGACTCTTGGTTTTGGCTCTGGTTATGATCTCATGGTTCACTGACAGTGCAGAGCCTGCTTGGGATTCTCTCTCCCTCTCTCTCTCTGCCCATACCCCACTTGCACTGTCTTTGTCTATCTCAAAATAAATAAAGTGGCTTATGAAATTAAAAAAAATAATCTTTAAGAGAAGTGTGACAGGAAGAATAGATACTAAGGAATCAGAATCAGTGAGTGAGACCATTGTTAATTTCTTGACAAAAACGAGAGCAAGGAAGTATGGAAGTAACTGGAGCATGACATGGGGCCTTGTGGGGAAATCTGTAGTTTTTGCCTACAGAGTAGCATGTTTGTACACTGCACTCAGGTACAGAGGGAACAGATTGGTAAATCAGGAGAGAAAGAGGTGATTGGCTGGAATAATGTCTGTGGGTGGGTGAGGGACAAGGGCATCTGGTGCCCAGATGGGAAGGGTCGGCTTTAGGCAGAACACAGTCCCTCCGAAGTAAGAAGAGAGATGGCATCTCTGTGTAGTATGGAACGGGAGGGGTGTGGGGCCCAGGGCTCTGGTTTTGGAGTTCATAGTTTATGGTTCCTGCAATCAACACTTACTAGGTGGATAAAGTAATTCCTGCAATGCTGTCCTCACAGAATTGTAGTGAGGACAAAATGGCGCTAAGCCTGAGCAATAACAGAGCCCATGTAAACAAAGTTGGCTACAAATGTTGTAACGGATCATGAGGCTTGCCCTGCAGTAGAGCAGACTGGCTTATGAGCTCATGGGCTCTGAGTCTTGGGCTGTTTACAGAGATGGGGTGGCTTTGATGTGTGGGAGGTCGGACTAGGTGATTTCTTTCTTTCTTTCTTTCTTTTTTTTTTTTTTTTACAAATAGTTTATTGTCACATTGGTTTCCATATAACACACAGGGCTCATCCCCACAAGTGCCCTCCTCCATGCCCATCTCCCCCTCTCCCCCCACACCCGTCAGTCCTCGTTTGCTTCTCAGCATTCAAGAGTCTCTCATGGTTTGCCTCTCTCCCTTTCCCCCACCATTTCCCCCCTTTTTCTCCCCCATGGTCCTCCGTTAAGTTCCTACTAATCCTCCTATACGTGCATGCAAACATATGGTATCTGTCCTTCTCTGCCTGACTTATTTCTCTCAGCATAACACCCTCAAGGTCCATCCATGTTGCTACACATGGCCAGATTTCATGCTTTCTCATTGCCGTGTAGTATTCCATCGTATAGATAAACCACATCTTCTTGATCCATTCGTCCGTTGATGGACACCTAAGTTCTTTCCATGTTTTGGCTATTGTTGAGAGTGCTGCTATGAACATTGGGGTCCATGTGCCCCTATGCATTAGCACTCCTGTGTCTGGACTAGGTGATTTCTAAGTTTCCTTTCCCAGTCTGGGCTGTTGGCAACAGTCCCACATGGAACACGAGAGTGTACATATGTCTTTGAGATCCTGATTTCATTTCCTTTTGATACATACCCTGAGGTGGGATTTCTGGATCATATGGTCTATTTCTAATTTTTTTGAGGAAACTCCATATTGTTTCCTGTAGTGGCTGTACCAACAGCACAGAAGGGTCTCCTTCTCACCATATCCTTGCCAACATTTGTTATCTCTTGTCTTTTTGATGATAACAGATGTGGGGGAGATAACTCACAGCGGGTTTGATTTACAGTTCCCTGCCGATCAGTGATACTGAGCCCCCTTTTCCATGTACTTGTTGGCTATTTGTGTATCTTCTTTGGAAAAATGTCTATTCAAATCCTTCGCCAAATTTTTATCAGATGTTATTTTTTTGCTCCTGAGTCAGGGAAGTTTCTTTTCTATTTTGCATGTTAACCATCTACCAGATACATGGTTTGCAAATATTTTGCCCTATTCGATAGGTTGACTTTTCATTTCGTTGATTGTTTCCTTTGCTATTTACAACCTATGTGTCTATTGATGGATAAATGTATAAAGAAAATGTGAAGTGTGTGTGTGTGTGTGTGTGTATACACATGCACATAATGTATATAAACAATTATATATATTATATATAATGGGCTATTTCTCAGCCATAAAAAATGAAGACCATCCTGCTATTTATAATAATATATATGAACCTGGAGGATACTCTACTAAAGTGAAATAAACCAGACACAGAAAGACATATATTGTAAGATCTCACTTACGTGTGGAACTTTTAAAAAGTCAAACTCCTAGAACCAGAGAGTACAACAGGTTGCGAGGACCTGGAATTGGGGGAAATAGGGAGATATGTTGTCCAAAAGGTACAACCACTCACTTCTAAGATGAATAAGTTCTAGGGCTCCGGTATAAGCATGGTGCCTCTAGTTAATACTGCATTGTATACTTGAAACTTGCTCAGGGTAGATCGTAAGTGTTCTGACCACACATACAAAAATGGTAACCATTTAAACTATATAAACTTGACTGTGGTAATCATTTCATAATATATACAGACATTAAATCATCACCTTATACCTTAAAAATTATAAACAATTTTTTAAGAAGACAGGATTTGAAAAAAACAGAGAACTGAATAAGATAACCTTACCAATCAAAATGAACAAAACCAAGACCTAAATGGTAAAATGATGTAAGAGGACAAGGTAGTGGCAATCCTTCCAGAGAGGCATCATTCCCGTTAGCCCTGTTCATGGCGAAGATTTCAGGAGGCGTATGTTATGAGATGAACACAGACTTTGGTGGAGCCCATTCTGGCTTTGATTATGGCTCTATCCTTTACCAGCTCTGTGACTTTGGAGGAAAATTTGTTTTCCGTTCCTCGGGGTAAATTGTAGAAAAGCTTATTGTCACATGAAATCTCAACACTGGTGGGGAAAATATTCACACAAATTTATAATATCCCATCCGCAGAGAATCTCCTTCATCTGCAGTCGTGCACATCTAGAAGTCCACTTCCACTGTCGTTTGTGTAAGTTCTGTCTGAAAACACGCTCATTAAAACTTACCTCTCTGAGGAGGAAATAAATTCTGAATATTACCTGTGTTATAAATATCTTTCAACAGGTTTTGATTATAAAAAGTGGCTATATAAATATCTGTCTGAAAATAATTCTAACTTCCCTGAGTAAAGGAGAGAAAAGAGAAGCAAAATTGCTCAACATATGGATGGAAGAAGGTCTACTTACATTAAGGGTGAGTTGAGGAAGGCGCAGGTAGATAGGAGAAACATATTATTAACTCAGCTGCTAAACCAGGTTCCTTTTGGCCCTAGAATAGCTCTAAGCTAGGAATCTGCAGACATTTTCTGAAAAGGGTCAAATAGTAAATATTTCAGGTTTTGTGAGCTACATATAACCTGGGCTCCAACTATCCGACTTTGTTTTTTAGCACCGAAGCAGCCATCTGCATGGGAAATGGATGGGGATGGCT
The DNA here is from genome assembly GCF_003009895.1 of Hyaena hyaena. Taxonomy (NCBI): domain Eukaryota; kingdom Metazoa; phylum Chordata; class Mammalia; order Carnivora; family Hyaenidae; genus Hyaena; species Hyaena hyaena. Next base: position 295,476 of record NW_024081963.1, on the reverse strand, counting down.
GTGCTCCAATGAAACATGATTTACAAAAACAGGTAGCAAACCTGGTAAACGCTTCCTGGATAGATACCAAGGTCAAGCATCATTTCTGCAATGTGAATCTTAGAATATCAATGAGGAAGATGAAGAAAATTAGCTCTTTTTCAGAGCCAGTGATGTACCTGGTACTTTCATATCCATAATGTCCCCAAACTTGCACAAACATTCTGAAAAGGGGGCTCATGCCTCCCAATTTTCCACCTGTAAGGAAATCCTCAAACCACTTCTGCAAAGGCATCTTGATATTAGTGGGGGTGGCTTTGGAACTCAGATGATTTCCAAAGCCTAAATTCTTTCTATTGTTCTAAAATGGGAAATCATCAAGCACAATTTTTAAAATAAAGAATTCATAAAACTTAAGAATGGCTACAAAACAACAAAGGAGATAAGAATTATGTGACGTCGTTAGTCATTACCACTGATCCATATCCAAAGTCACTTTAAGATCCACATGATACCTCAACTGGAACTATTATTTAAGTTCTATTTGTCAAATTGTAGGTTTCAATAATCTCCAACTAAGTGTATGCTGTTCCTCACCTAGAAATGTGAGGCATCAGTTGATGAGTAGGATTTGAAGGGAACAGGTGGGTCCTTAAATTCATGATGACCATTTCCTTTGGAACTTAGGGGCTGTGAGTCAGGGAGGCAAGGCAGGATTGAGAAGGAAAGGCAGATGACAAATAATCCTTGACCAGGTTCTTCAGAGGAGCATGATACTGGGGACAGGGACCTCAGTAGCCAGAGTTCTGGGGGTCACAGTCATGAAACAGATGACACTAGCAGCTTCCACAGCCTGAAACCAACAGTCATTTCAGCTCAGATCACCAAAGGCCCCCTTCCCTCTAAGACCTACCATACATATGAGGGGCTGGGCTCATTCAGATGTCCCTTCCAGGTTAACATCTCTGGTCCTGCCTACGAAGAGGATGCTCCACCACCCTAGACATTCTTCTACCCCAGGGCTCCCACTGGGGGATGTTTCTTGTGGGGGTTATTTCAGGGTGCAGGCAGGGGGACATGGAGAAGACTCCACCTTCCTGGAGGAGTCTGTCCCTTCCTGTCTGTCCCTTTACTTCTTCCCATCCTCCAACACAAGGCTGTACAGCATGGAACTTTCTTCTCTTCTCTTGTTTTAATGTCTATCTATTTATTTTGAGACAGAGAGAGAGAGAGAGAAAGAGAGAGAGAGAGAGCATGTGCACACGTGCACATGAGCAGGAGAGAGTCAGAGAGAGAGAGAGAGAGAGAGAATCCCAAGCAGGCTCCACACTGTGAGCACAGAGCCTGATGTGGGGTTTGATCCCACGAACCGTGAAATCATGATCTGAGCTGAAATCAAGAGTCGGTAACAACACAGGTGCCCCAGACTCTCTTGGATGTCTCAGCTAGGAAGTGGGGGAGGGTACAAAAAGGGCACAGCAGAGGGCAGGGACAACTTAAATTCCAGACATTACACTTCTGGAAACTCCCTCAACTATCCTCTTCCCTTCTGGGAATGTCTCTCTGACTAGTTTTTCTCCTCTGTCTCTGATCTGCTGCCATGCTGCTGACCTGTATTTCTCCTTGATTTTCTTCTTATACTTATTTCTTAAACAGTTACGGGACTTATCAGGGCCATTCCTAGTTGTCCTGGGTCTGTCAGAGTTTAAGGCAAATGTCCATAACTGAGCTCATATAGGTAAGCCTCCAGCCAGCTACTATCCACTGAGAAAAGGCCAAAGATTGAATAAAACTGTCAGTTATAATCTAGGATTCCCATTGGGTAATACAAAGTATAGTAATGGTTAATGGAGAATTAGTCTGATCTAAAGGTACCTGCTTCTAATGAAAATGGAAGTCCCAAGTTCAGACTTCATTTATGAAGGAGGACTCTCACACATATTACAAACGGAAGGTCTAGTAAGCTAAAAGATCTATAATGGAGGGTGGGGGCAGAGAAATGCCATTTAAAATAATTGGTTTGACCACATTGTGGTCCCAACCAGAGGTGAATATATTCACAGACTTCTTCACGGTGATAAGCAATCACCATGGTGTCAAGTTCACCACTTAGAATGACTAATATTAGAACCTGCTTAGAGGAAGAAAATCTCCCTCAGGTTCTTGACTTCATTTGTACTTCCAAGCAAATTTCCAATATGTGGGAATGTTACCAGGATTTGACAATAATAAGGTTCAGTTCTACAATGTTTGGCGCAGCTGACGATGATTTCCAAAGCTAAGACAAATAAATGACGTTTTGTATCAAATGGAATTAGGTTCCCAGGACCTTGATCGCCAGATTCAAACAATTGGGAACCATATACCCTACTCTACCGACATTATGGCATCTGAAGACATAACTTAGATTTCCCTCTAGGAGAGATATCATTAATGAGCAAGAAGGTTTAAAGATATTAAAGGCTCCAGGGTGGAGATATATATAAAGTCTTCCCAAGATTTATAGCACTCACTACATTCTGTACGACTAGGGATCACTTGTATATAAATCCAGTGAAGAAATTTCCATCTTTGTTGACAAATATGTCCCTGGAGAAATGGCCCCCAGGAAAGCAATACTCTACTTCTCCGTGACTCTAGGTAGTGCCTATCAATTGTGCTGCCAGTCCTGGCATTTGGGGCCCCAGAAATAATTAATTCCACCGAGAGAGTACATAGAATAAATAAAGGCTAAAATTAATCAAAATGTGACTGGAGTTTCAATCAGGCAGCATAGGACTTGACAAGAGGAATGTAAATATTATTGTAAGTCGCATCAAACTTGTCAGCAAATGAAATTGAAATCCAGAGAAGGGAGAAGCTTGGAGAGGTGGGGGTTGGGCTGAGGCTGACATTGCTCAGATGGGTCAGTCTATTCTCACCTCTGCCAAGAGTTTTCAGTGAGGAAAAAGAAGAAATCAACCTTTAAATGTGTGGGGATAGTTGTTTTTATTCTCAAATATGTATAATGTTATAATCTTTCAAGCTTACCTTTAGAGAGATTTTTCTTGGGGGGGGGAGGGGTGTCCCAGTCAATCACACGCCAGAGAGAAATCGTAGCCATTACAAAAAAGTCCACAATATCCGTTTTGAGGGTAGGATCTATAGTGTCTCCTCTGCCTTCACACTCCAGAGGCCCTTGGTGCACGACAGTGAAATAAATGAATGGGTTCAAGGACTTAATAAATCACCAAAAGCTCATCAAGCGTGGAACGTTTTGTTAGGTTCTGTAGATAAGCTATCACCTCATTAGGATTACATACCACGGAAGCTTGGGAAGTAAATCCCCTAGTTAATATAAGGATAAACAGCTAACAAATTCATGTACACAGATGCACCGCAGTCTTAACAACCAGATTGCCTCAAGGCTCATCAGAGACAGTATTTGTTTCTGTTTGTTTCCTGCCCATCCCCCAGTTCAGGTGTGGCTGGCTGAGTGCGCACCCGGCCCTGGGTTGGCCAAGCAGCTGCTACCATTTGACAGCACCTAAAAGACACCCTCCCTCACCCTGCTCCTGGCCACAGCCTATGCCCATGGGGAATAGGCATTCTGAGCTCAGAGCAGGAACCCATAGACCAAAGGTGAGGGCCTCTCTCACGGCTGCGCTTGGCTTCCCTGTTTCCTGACAGCTCTGTTGAGCCTTAGTTGGCTGGATGACAGTCTCAGGTGCCTTCCTGCCATCTCTCCATCTCCTTCACTTGGGATCAGATGGCAAATCCTCTCCACCTCCCAGACTTCTCTAGCTTCCCCTCCACAGGCATTTCCCCTATAACTTCCCTGTACATTTAATTCCATCTGAGCACCTAGGCTAACACACCATGATAAACGGAAGAGTTTCGTGGGGTACAGCTGCCTCTTTTCTGACCTCAATAGAATGAAGACACTCGGGCACCCAGATTTCCACACGCCCCACCCTGCCTGTAAAGAGATAGTCAGCTGCTCTTCGATGAAGGAAGATCTGCTTTTAGGTAAAGGCAGTAACAATATAATAATTAACATATTAACATACAGATATTAACATATCTGTATAATAGACGTACATAAGGCAGAAATTAACCAAAGTATGAAATCTGAGCACTAGCATCTAACATAGGAGGGAACCCATTTAACATTTTAAAACCTGACATGTCATTACAAGTGGACATTAATCAGTGTGTTTTGCTGTGCTAAGTTGTGCACCTACTGGAAACCATCTTTCTTAATCTTGCCACGCCCTCCGATGCACTATTACCATCATCTGATGAAGAAACAGAAATAGGTGAAGTGGCTTGCCAAAGGTCATGCATAGCCCATAATTTTCCATTCCACAATTCTGAAAGCCTTGCTTTCCTGGGTCATACCCTGCATCCATCTTGGTAAAGGCTTCTGAGTTACTGTCACATTCTCAGTCTTGGCTTGTTTATCCAATTCCAATTTCCTGCTTGGCCCTGGCCATTCATGGCTTAGGTTCTGCCACTTCAGTGATTAAATTTGGGAAGAACCAATCCAGGTGGATTCTGCTTCTAAGAGTCCAGCCCATTCTGAAGCGGTACCCACTGGCCACCTAACCACTGGGTGTGTGTGTGTGTGTGTGTGTTGTGAGTGTGAGGAGGGACTTTTTAGTTTTTTTTTTTTTTAAAGATTTATTTTGAGGGAGAATGTGAGCTGGAGAGGGGCAGAGAAAAAGGGAAGGAGAAAATCCCAAGCAGGCCCCACGCTGTCAGTGCAGAGCCCAACGTGGGGCTCCATCCCACGAACTGTGAGATCATGACCTGAGCAACCCTCACGCCCATAGGAGAGGCTTCTTAATACATTGCTGAGCTTATAGGATAAAAGAAAACACTCCAAGTGCCACATCCCAAATAGAAACAAATCGAAGGGGGTGGGGTGGACCTTCATTTGAAATCTGAACAACTTGGGAATCAACTCCACCAAAAAATCGATTGGAGATGCTGCTGTCTGGAGGAAGAGTGTTCAGCAGAAGAAACCGTGGGGACAGAGACCCTGAGGGTGAGCATGCCTCTGTCTGTCTACCCTCTGCTCTCAGCACGGCAGCCAGAGAAATCCTATGTACATGTATCAGAGCATCTGGGCCGTGCATATCATTCACAATAAAATCTAAAGTCCTTTCTGTGGTCTATGAGACCCTATGTTATCTTGTTGCCTGCAACCCCCTGCCGCCTGTTGCTGGCTTGCAGCTGCCTAGGAAAGCATGCCCTCATGTCCCAGGCTTGCTGCCCTAGTGGGTCCCAAAGGCTCTGCAGCTAGTGGCTGGTGGCTGATGGCAGTCTTTGAAACAGCTTCTCTCTTGCATAGGGTCTGAGTGGCCCACCTCATGGCTGCCAGCATGGGCCCCGCTGAATCAGTCCAACTCAGGTCAAGAGCACATAGTTTACAGTCTAACTGCTTTTTAGACATCAGGCATATTTTCCAGTTTGTTCTTGCATACATTCAACTTCATTGGGATGAAAGAGTTTTTTAAATTATAAAAAATATCAATTTCAACTATTTTTGATAAGTTAGTTTGCATCTTTCGCTCCTATTCATGTTAAGTCACCTCAGGGCAACATCACGTTGACTAATAGGTGATTAAGAAGAGAAATTAAGGGGAAAAATAAAGCCATGTATGGTTGCCCCCATGTTTATGAATTCCAATTACTCTTCACTCCTTCCAAGAGATTTGAGTTTCCAGATACAGTGCCGTTTCCACACAGCCTAAGGAACATCAGCACTTCTTCGATCTTATTTCTCCTTCATTTTGCTTTGAAATGAACAGACTTGACTTTTGCAAGCATTTTGGGGCTCCCAGAAAAATTGACCAGAGGGTACAGGGAGTTCCCATGAAACCCTGTCTCCCTCACCTCAGGTTCCCTTCTTAGTAACATCTTATGGTCGTTCAATACATTTGTTACAGTTGATGAGCCAATATTGATCCAGTATTGGTAACTGGGGTCCTTCATTTACATTAGGCTCACTCTGTGTGTTGTGCATTCTGTGGGTCTTGACTGTTGTGTGATGACCCGTGTGCAACATTATAGTATCATACAGAATAGTTTCACTGCCCTAAAAGTAGCCTGTGTCCTACCGATTCATCCCCTCTCTCCATTCCCTTGATCCTTTTACTGTCTCTATGGTTGTGCCTTTTCTAGAATATCATCTAGTTGGAATCCTACAGTGTGGTGATTAATTTCTATGTGTCAAGTTGACTGGGCCATGAGGTTCCCAGGTATTTGGTGAAATGTGATTCTGTGAATGTGTATGAGGGTGTTTCTGGATGAGATTAACACTTAACCTTGGTAAAAGGAGTAAGGCAGATGGCCCTCCCTGATGTGGGTGGGTCTCATCCAATCTGCTGAGGGTCTGAATGGAATGAAAAGGTGGAGTGCGGGAGAGTTTGCTTTGTGGGTTTCTCTGTCTTCAAGCTGGGCATTAATCTCCTGTCTTTGAACTTGGGCTCTTCCTGAAACTTACATTTTCTTCTTCTGTTTTTTTAAAAAAATGTTTATTAAAAAATATATAGAGACAGATAGAGCATGAATGGGGGAGGGGCAGAGAGAGAGGGAGATACATAACCCAAAGCAGGCTCCAGGCTCTAAACTGTCAGCATAGAGCCCTATTCGAGGCTCAAACTCATGAACTGCAAGATCATGATCTGAGGTGAAGTTGGAAGCTTAACTGACTGAGCTACCTAGGTGCCCCTGAAATTTATGTTTTCATCTATCCTGGGTCTCCAGTTTGCTGACTACAGATCTTGGAATTTGTTAGCCTCTATAATTATGTGAGCCATAATTCCTTTTAATAAATCTCTTTATCTGTCTATGTATCTATCTATCATCTATCTATCATCTATCTATCTATCTATCTATCTATCTATCTATCTATCTATCAATCACCTATCTATCTCCTATTGATTCCATTTCTCTGGAGAACCCTGATAATACATGTAGTACATAGCCTTTTCAGACTGGCTTCTTTCACTTAGCAAATGCACTTAAGATTCTTCTACGTCTGTTTGTAGCTTCATAACCTGTTTCTTTTTATCATTGAATAATATTCCAATATCTGGATTTACCACTGTTGTCCCATTCACCACTGTAGAACATCTTAGTTGCTTTTAAGATTTGACATAATGATGAATAAAATTGCTATAAATATCTGTGTGCAGGTTTTTCTGTGGATGTAAATTTTCCACTCTTTTGGGTAAATACCAAGGACTGAAACTGCTGGATACATGGTAAGAGTATGTTTAGTTTTACAAGAAATCGCCAAACTGTCTTCCAAAGTGGCTATGACATTTTGCTTTCCCACAGCAATGACCACCTTCAGTGTTGAAAGATATTTTGTTGGATATAGAATTCTGCGTTGACAGTTATTTTTCTTTGCATGGAAAGATGCCATTATCTGTCTTCTGTCTCCATTGCTTCTGATCAGAAGTCAGCAGTGATTCGTATTCTCATTTCTCTGGGTAATTTCAAAATGTTTTCTTTATCTCTGGTTTTTAGTAGTTTGGTGATGGTGTGTCTAGATATGGATTGCAATTAAAGGATTAGATAAGAATGTTTAGAAATCCTGTCAGTTATTTTTAGACAAATGAATTTATATAAAACGTTTAGAAGCATGCTTTTGACATTATACCAGTTACTATTATTAAAGACATGTTTCCAAGTTACCTGTGAAAAAGTGCGAAAATTGTTATTTCGTTTACACAGTTTAGACTGTAGCTAGATATTATTTATGCTACAATTATTTTTAAGAGAATTTTCATTTTATATATTATTTAATTTTACTATTATAAATAATTTTATTTATTATTTTAAATAAGTATAATTATTTTATTTTGAGGGGGAGAGAGAGAGCATGCATGCACGCGCATAAGCAGGGGAGGGGTGGAGAGAGAAGAAGAGAGAATCCCAAGCAGGCTCCAGACTGTCAGCACAGAGCCCGACATGGGGCTTGAACCCATGAACTGTGAGATAATGACCTTAGCTGAAACCAAGAGTCAGAGACTTAACCAACCGACTCACCCACAGGCCCCAGTGCTGTCAGTATTTGAGCTGAGAGAGATTGAGTAACAGCTTCAGATATTTTTACTCACCTTTGGATTCAACCCCAACCAGACCCCACCCAGGATGGAAGCAACAGGAGAATGCCCTGTGCAATGTGACTCCACTGCTCTGCATGCCCCGCCTTCCGCTGTTGCTTTTCCCCCAAGATTCGGAAGGCAGATTGGGGCTGGGGAGCTGTCAAGCTAAGCAACTGTTTTGCTTTTATGTTTATTTTATTTTGTTTTTGCATTTGTGACACTCAGATTCCAATCGGCCCCACCAACCTGCTTTGTAGCTCAAGGCGTCACTGACTTGTTTCTCCCTCACGGTAGACCTGCTCTTCTGCGTGGCCCAGACCAGGTATGGAAACTGCCATGGCCCTCAGGCCTCCTTTGAACTGATGTTTGTCTTTGCAATTCAAGTCATCAGGACTTTCTTGCCTCAGTAGTTTTTGGCTTGGCCCTCAGGAAAATAGGATTCTTATTTTTCTCAAGTTTTTCTTGATGTCACAGAACAGAGGTCTTTTGTGTTCTGCATTGGAACAGTAACCTCTTTCAAGTTTTCTTTCTTGAACACATTCCGGTTAGACTTTCTTTCATTCTGAACACTCAGCTGAAACATTTTTTGTCAAGGTCAACAGCAACCTTGATGTTTTCAAAATCCAGCAGTCAATTCTCAGTCCACATAATATTTTTTTCGTTCAACCATAAGACGTTGTTGATCACATGCTGCTTGAAATACTTCCCTTGGCTCCTGGAACATGACTGTCTACTGATTCTCATCTTACTGTCCAAGACCAGTTCTTTTTGCGTGTTTGCCTGTTTTTCCCAATTGTCCCTGCTTCTAACTAATGGAGTGCCCCAACATCACACATCTGTTGTATTCATGTCCACTCCCTCAGTGATATCATCATGCCTTATGATTGTAAATAGCATTTTTATATTGATGTCTCCTCGATTTGTATTTAGAGCCCAGAATTGTTCCTGTACTCCAGACGTGTACATCCAACATCCTACATAATATTACTCTCTGATTCATAATTTGCGTCTCAAATAGCATATTCAAAATAAACCCCCCAGTTTTTCCTCCAAAATCCACGTTTTCTGCATTCTCACCCGTGAAAATTTGCTCAGGTCAAATATCCTTGAGTTCATTTGGACTCTTCTCTTTCTCTAATAAGTAATTTATAATCCATTGGCAAATCCTGTGTGTTTACCTTCAAATTATACCCAGAATTCAAACAATGGTTCAAGCCACTGTCCTCTCTTCCCCAGATTATTGAAATAGCTTCCTAACAAATTTCTCTACCATGAGACCCAACTGCAATCATCTCTCAGCTCCTGCTTCATGGTGTCCTCCATAGCAGTAAAAAATTCTGTTAAACCCTTTTCATAGCATCCGGCTTCTCTGCACAGAACTCTTCAATGGCTTCCTTTATGACTCAGAGCTGAGGCTTAAGACTTCCAATGGCCTAAACGACCTTCTTTGACCTTGTTCTCTGGTACTTCCCAGAGCCCTTTTGTTACATTCTCTTCTTTTCACTTTCTGTTCCAGCCATGCTGGCCTTCCTGTTATTCTTCACACACAGGCAGCCTGTTCTTGTTTCATGTCTTACTTGTGCTTATTCTCCTCTAAAACATTTTCTGCCAGAAAGTCTCATGTTTACCCTAACTTCTATGTCTATCCTGACTTTTCAATTGTGACTTAAAAAAGACAATTTTTTTTAGAGCAGTTTTAGATACCAAGCAAAATGAAGAAGAGAAGACAGAGATGTCCCATATGCCTCTGCCCCAACACATGCATAGTCTCCCCCATTATCAACCTCCCCCAGAGTGCGGTACATTTCTTACAATGGGAAACCTATACTGACACACCATTATCACCTAAAGTCTGCAGTTTACATTAGGGCTCACTCTACTTTTTCGTAAATATTTTTATTTATTTTCGAGAGAGAGATAGAGACAGAACGTGACTGGGGGAGGGGCAGAGAGAGAGGGAGACATAGAATCCGAAGCAGGCTCCAGGCTCCCAGCTGTCAGCACAGAGCCCGATGTGGGGCTTGAACTCACAAACTGTGAGCTCATGACCTGAGCTGAAGTCAGACACTTAACCGACTGAGCGACCCTGGGTGCCCCCCCCACTTTTTTTTAATGAAAGGAAGGAAGGGACAAAAGGAAGAGAGGGAGGGAGGAAGGAAGCTAGAGTTCACTCAATGTTATACATTCTATGGGTTTAGACAGCTATATAATGATATGTATCCATCATTATAGTATCACACAGAATATTTTCACTGCCCTAAAAGTCCTCTGAGCTCTGCTTATTCATCCTCCCTCCTCAAAGCCTGGCAACCAATATTTCTTTCCTGGCTTCTTAGTTTTGCCTTATCCACAATATAATATAGTTGGAATCATACAGTATGTGGCCTTTTCAGATTGATTTCTTTCACTTAGTAATAGGCATTTAAGTTTCCTCCCTGTCTTTTCATGGGCCGAATAGCTCATTTCTTTTTAGCTCTCAATAATACTCCATTATCTGGAGGGACATCGTTTATTTACCCTCTCACCTATTGAAGGGCATCTTGCTTGCTTCCAACTTTTGGCAATTATGAATAGAGCTGCTGTAAACATCCGTTTGCAGCTGTTTGTGTGGATGTAAGTTTTCAACTCCTTTGGGTAAATACCAGAGAGAGCAGTCCCTGGTTCTTACAGTAAAAGTATATCTGGTTTTGTAAGAACCCTTCACATCTTGCCAGCCTTCAGTGCTGCAAGTATTCTAGATGTTGGTCATTCTAACAGGTGTCTTATGGGACCTCATTGTTGTTTTAATTTGCATTTCCCTAATCACATATGATGTGGAGCATCTTTTCATATGCTTATTTGCCATCTGTACCTCTTCTTTGGTAGAGTATCTGTTAAGGTCTTGGATCCATTTTATAATTGGGTTCTCTTTCTTATTGTTGAGTTTTAAGAGTTCTTTTGTAGGGGTGCCTAGGTGGCTCAGTCAGCTAAATGTCGGACTCTTGGATTCAGCTCAGATCATGATCTCACAGTTCGTGAGTTCAAGCCCCACATCAGGCTCTGCACTGATGGCACTGAGTCTGCTTGAGATTCTCTATCCCTATCTGTCTCTTTCTGCTCCTCTCCCACTGGCGCTGTCTCTCTCAATTAAACACATAAATTTAAATAAAAGAGTTCTTTATATATTTTGGATAACAGCCCATTATCTGAATGTGTCCTTGCGAATATTTTCTCCCAGTTTTAACATTGTCTTTCACAGTGTAAGACATTTTTAATTTTAATGAAAACCAGCTTACCAGTTATTTCTTTCATGGAGCAGGTTTTAGTGTTCTATCGAAAAAAGGCCGTCCAAGTTTTCCCTTATATTATCTAGTAGAAGTTGTATGGATTTGTGTTTTATAGTTAGGTGTCTTAAGCATTTTGAGTTAATTTTTGTGAAGAATGTAAGATCTGTGTCTCTAATCTTTTTTTTTTTTTTTTTGCAGGTGGATGGCCTATTGTTCCAGCACTATTTGCTGAAAAAACTAGTTTTGATCCATTGTACTGACTTTTGCTCCTCTGTCAAAGATCAGTTGATTACATCTAGAAAGGTCTATTTTGTGACTCTTTCCTGTTCCACTGATATATTTGTCTATTCTTTCATCTATACCTTCCAGTCTTGATTACTATACTTTATAGTAAAGCCTTGAAGTTAGATCATGTCAGCTCTGCAAATTTGCTCTTCTCCTTTAGTATCGTGTTAGTTATTCAGGGTGTTTTGGCTTTTTCATATAAACTTTAGGGTCAGTTTGCTAATATCCACAGACTATCTTGCTGAGATTTTGATTGGAATTGTATTAAATCTATCAATCAAAGTGGAAAGAACTAATATCTTTATAATATTGAGTCTTCCTTTTGACAAACATGAGCTATTTCTTCCTTTCTTTAGTTCTTCTTTTATTTTTTATCACAGTTTTGTAGTTTACTTCATATATATCTTGTACATTTTTTTTTAGAATTAAACCTTACTGCTTTAATTGAGGGAGTTTGATACCCACTCTATGCATTAGAACATTTAACATATTAATCATAGAAGTTTTAAATCCCTGGTTTGATGGGGCGCCTGGGTGGTTAAGCATCCAACTTCGGCTCAGGTCATGATCTCACGGTTCGTGGGTTCGAGCCCCATGTCAGGCTCTGTGCTGACAGCTAGCTCTGAGCCTGGAGGCTGTTTCAGATTCTCTGTCACCCTCTCTCTCTGACCCTCCCCTGCTCATGCTGTCTCTCTCTCTTTCTCAGAAATAAATAAAACCTTAAAAAATTTTAATCCCTGGATTGATAATTCCAACATATCTGCCATTCTGGTTCAGATGCTTGCTCTGTCTCTTCCAATTGTGTTGTTTGTACATAGTATGTCTTGTAGTTTTTTCTTGATAGCTGAATATGATGTACTGGGTCAAAAGAGCTGCTGTAAATAGGCTTTAGTAATATGGTGATGAGCCGTTAAGAGAGGAGAAGTGATCTATAGTCCAATGGTTAGGTCTCAGTCTTTGAATCAACCTTTGCCTCCAGAATGTGAACTTCACAAGTACTTATGCATTTCTTTTCTCCCCACTCTAGATGGGACATGACTAGTGTGGGCTGGAGTTAAATATTTCCCTTCTCAGTATCAGGCAGGATCTAATAACATCCCAGCAGGTTAGAGTCCAGTTAATTAATTGGCCCTGAGGGCAGGATTTGTTTAAAAGAACAGCATGCTGTGGCTTATTTCGAAGCTAGAGGACATATTTTGTGATATTTGCTCTGGGAACTAACTCCTGGAGGAAAAACCTCACAATCCTTGTGGTGGCGGGAGGTGGGGGAGCTCCCTATAAATTTTTAACTGCAGACTTTCTTCCAGCAATTTGTCAATTACAGTTCAGATTTTTCCAGCCCGGCACTGCCTTCCCAGAGAAGCTCCACTCTTGCATCTCTGCTCCAGGAAGCCGTGCCTCAATATTCACGTGTCTCTGATCTTGGACATAGCAGTTGCCCTGTATGTTTCTTCTCTTAAGGATCCAAGAAGAGTTGTTGATTTTTCAATCTATTTGGCTTTTTACTTGTTGTTAGGAAAGCGTGGTGATTTCTAAACTCCTTATACGTAGAACCGGAAACTCCTTCAAGTCTGTGATTAAATATCATTTTATTAGACCAGCCTTTTCTGACTAATGGATGTAAATAATAACATCTCCTGCACCCCCCACTCACTCTCGCCTTTCCCTTGCCTGCTTTATTATTCTCCTAGCCCTGATCTCTTTGGGACATATGATAATTTTACTTAACCATTTGTTTATGGTCTTTCGTTCCCTCCTGGGAAGTATGCTCAATCATGGCACGAATTTCCTCTGCTCTGTTCACCACTGGATCACCAGTGTTGTCCTGACATATAGCAGGGACTCAATAAATATTTCCTGCATAGGCAGTTGAGTGTGCGAGAGCCCCACTCAGGTCTTTTAACTATTGCCATTATATTTTGTGGCTCCGTCTCTCATTTATTCACTGTAGCTGCTATAGAACAGGGGGAGGCAATGGCATCATTTGAGGGAGACATTTGCCCATATTGTCCTCATTGATTTTACTTTCCTGCAAGTTGGTGATTAGGATCTGAGGACATGACTCCTATCAAACCTGGCCAGGTATATATGCCCTTTTTCCTCTCTGCCACCTTACCCCTGACACTGGTGACCCTCCAATCTAGTCTTTCATTTCTTTTTTTTTAAAGTTTATTTCTTTATTATTTGAGAGAGACAGAGGGGTATAAGCAAAGGAGGGGCAGAGAGAGAAGAAGACAGAGAATCCCAAGCAGGCTCTGCTCTTCTGGATGCCAGGCTTGAACTCATGAAACTGTGAGATCATGACCTGAGCCTAAATCAAGAGTCGGATTTTTAACTGACTGAGCCAGGAGCCCCTAATCTAGTCTTTTACATTAGAACTCTGCTTGCCTGTCCCCTTTCAGCCCTTCCTTCCTGTGTCTCAAGTCAGATAGGCCTCAGGATAGCACAAAACCTTCTCCGAAGATGCTATATCATCAGTAGAATAATAGCCTCACACTGTCTTGGTATCTGGGCAAGTTCTATTGTAAAAATGTCCCCCTGAGTAATTTGTAGCTGGGAACACGTATCGGAAATTAAAATAGAATGAAACTACTCCTTTGTTCTATAAAGTACTATGAAGATAAAAATAAGTCTTATGAAATCTCATGAAATATGTTCCATAAAAATTTCCGAATATATAAACTCTGCTATTAGCTCCCTTTTTACTTTCTCCAGGACAAAGCAGCAAGACTACTAAGCTGACAATAAGAGATGTGGTCTTATTTCAGATTATGTCATCGATTCGCTTTGTGACATTCGGTATGCTGCCTCTGCTCTCTCAGTTCCTCAGGTTAAAATCCTTGAATCCATTTTAACTCTCCTATTTTCCAGCAATTTACATACAATCCATCAGCAAAGTCTGTGTGTCCACCTTCAAATTTCACCCAGGATTGAAACACCAACTTCACTGGCATCACCCCAATTCAAGCCATTGTCCTCTCTACCCAGGGCTTTTGTCTTCTCTTTTCCAAACTTAGGTAACTCCTGAGATCACATCCATCTCTAGGGTTACATGAATCTATGGATTTGTGAATCTATGTTTCCAGAGCTTTGATTCATTATCTCAGATAATAGAATGTATGTGATTTTTTTCCCCAGGGAAAAAATGGGCCTGTGGGCAACTTCTCTCCTAATAAGCAAGGGAGGAATTTCCACTTGGAATATGTTTTGGCAGTTCATACCCAGGAGCCAAGATGTGTGGATATTGGTAAGGCCTCCCGCTTACACATCTATACTTGCTGATGCTTTTACACTCCTGACAGCCAATATGTGGGGGTTTCCCACACCCTCAACCACTTCTCCAGCTCTCTGGACACCAATTAGGCATCCTATGTGTCCGTTCGACTGTGACTCTAACTACTCAGAGTTAGCATCAGCCTCCGCACGTCTAAGCACTCAGTCCCACAAGACTACTGTCACTTCAGATGCTAGCTACAAGTTATGGGGCCCCAGACTTCTCATGGTTCTGTCCAATTTGGCTGCAAAGTCAAGGGTTCCCACAATCCTGCCTTTTGAGCTTCAACTATTTGCTAGAATGGCTCCCAGAACTCAGGAAAGCAATATCCTTGTGATTAGTGGTCTATTATGAAGACTACGCCTCAGAAACAGATGAGTAGAAGCGATCGATAAGGCAAGGTGTGGGAAGGAAGAGGGGACAGAGAGCTTCCATGCCCTCCCTTGGTGCTCCATCCTCTTGGCACGTGGATATATTAGCCAACCAGAAGTTCTCTGAACATAGGGCTTTGTATAGAAGTTCCATTACATAGACAAGATCGATTAAACCATTGGCCATTAGTGATGAACTCAATCTCCAGCCACCACCCCCCGCCATCCTCCCTCCCCACCTGACGTTGGGAAGGGGGCTGAAGTCCCAACCCTCTAAACATACCTTGCTCTTTCTGGTGACCAACACAGTCCTGAGTTGTGGAGATGCCAGTCAACTCATTAGCACACAAAAGACAGTTTTATTATGTCAGAGATTTAAATTAGGAGCTGTGTGCCAAGAACAAAGGAAAAACCCCAGGAACCAGAGACAAAAAAGCAAATATTTACTTTTTGTTACTTCACACCACCAAATCCACAGCTTCTCTTTTCCTGAGACAGAAACTTCCTGGCTAGGCTCCTCAATTCAATCTGTTCTTTTGGACTTCACTGTCTGTGACAAACTAGAGCCAAATTAAAATTTTAAAAAAATCACATTTGAAGTCATGTTTTGATAAAACGTATGATTTTATTAATTCAATATGAAGCTAAGAATTGTTGTAAAGGGGAGTTTTTCATAATCACAGGCAGAAACACAAAATCATACCCTAATACATAGGTCAGATCTTGTGTTCTCAGATAGGGCTTTAAGAGGTCTCAGACTGATCTCTTGATTTCAAAGGTTAGCTAGCTTTATCACTTATGGCTATTTTGGTTGACTATCAATCAGAATAAATTAATTTATGCTACCCTAGCAAACAACCTCAAAAGCATAGTGGTTTATCACAACAGAATTTTATTTCTGGTTTACGGTACACATTCCTGGAATCAGCTGGTATCTCTACTGTTCGTTCTCTCCTGCGGGACTCAGACTGACCAAGCGCCTACCATTCCAAATGCTGACAGTCTCCATGGTGGAAGGAAAGAGCTCCAGATGGCCTTGAGCTGTGTCCTGGAATAAATGCTCTGTCCTGAGAGCGACACCTGTGACCACAGCACGCAACTTATTGTCTAGAACTAGTCACGAGGCTCCACTCAACTAAAAGTGCAAGAAGCTCAATCCGATCATATATCCCGAATGTAGAGAGCTGAAATATTTTATGCACAGCATTGACAAGGACCACATGTTCCAAGAAGCATGGCATAAGGGAGAAAAATGGCTTTTTATTGAGACACAATCGATACAGAAGATTATATTAGCTTCAGGTGCAACATAAAAATCCAATATTTGTATACATTGCAAAATAGTTATTATAATGAGTCTAGTTAACATACACAGGCCCAGTATGTTTTCCTGTGATGAGACCTTTTAAGATCTAGTCTCTTCATAACTTTTCAAATATGTAATACCGTATTATTAACTACAGTCACCATGCTTTACATCCCCAGGACTTCATTCAGTTCACCCACCTGCCACCCCCCACCTCTGGCAGCCACCAGTATGTTCTCTGTAACTATGAACTCAGGTTTGGGGTTTTTGGTTGTTTGTTTTGAGTTGTTGTTGTTTTTTAATTGTTAAGATTCTACAAATGAGTGAGATCCTACGGTATTTGTCTTTCTCTGTTTGACTCATTTCACTTCGCATAATGCCCTCTAGGTCCATCCATGTTGTTGCAAATGATAAGATTTCCTTACTTTATATGGGTGAAAAAATATACCGTGTGTGTGTGTGTGTGTGTGTGTGTGTGTGTGTGTGTGTATCACATTTTCTTTAACCAGAAATGCATCCATTGGAAGACACTTCAGTTGTTTCCATGTCTTGGTCCTTGTAAGTTATGCTGCAATAAATAGCATGAATATATTTCTTTGAATCAGTGTTTTATTTTCTTCAGATAAATACCCAGAAATGGAATTGCTAGAATATATGGTAGTTCTATTTTTATTTTTATTTTTTTAAATATTTTATTTATTTCTAGGAGAGAGAGAGATAGCGTGAGCAGGGGAGGGTCAGAGAGAGAGGGAGTCACAGACTGAAACAGGCTCCAGGCTCTGAGCTGGCAGTCAGCACAGAGCCCGACGCGGGGCTCGAACCCACGAACCGCGAGATCATGACCTAAGCGAAAGTCGGACGCTTAACCGACTAAGCCACCCAGGCGCCCCTATTTTTAAAGTTTTAAAGGAAGCTCCATATTGTTTTCCATAGTGACTGCACCAGTTTACATTCCCACCAACAGTGCACAAGGATTTTGCACATCCTCACCAACACTCATGATTCTTCTTCTTTTTTTGACAATAGCCATTCTAGTAAGTGTGAGAGATTGTAATATCTCATTGCAATTTTGATGTGCATTTTTCTGATGATTAGTGATGTTGGGCTCTTTTTTGTGTACCTGTTGGGTCTTTGCGAAAATGTCATTTCAGATTCTCTGCCCATTTTAAAAAATGTCTATGTATTTATTTTGAGAGAGAAGGAGAAAGAGAATGTGCTGGGGAGGGGCAGAGAGAGAGGGAGAGAGAATCCCAAGCAGACTCGATGCTATTCAACCCTGATGCTGGGCTTGATCTCATGAATGTGAGATTATGACTTAAGCCAAAGTCAAGAGCCCAATGCTTAACTGACTGAGCCACCCAGGTGCCCCTCTGTCTAGTTTTTAGTTGGATTGTTTGGGGGTTTTTCTGTTGAGTTGCTATTGAGTTCTTCATATATTTTAGATCTTAATTCTTTATCAGATTTGTGTCTTGCATGGGTGGCTCAGTCAGTTAAGTGTCTGACTTCAGCTCTTGAGCTCATGGTTCATGGTTCATGAGTTTGAGCCCTGAGTCAGGCTCTGTGTGGACAGCTCTGAGCCTGAAGCCTACTTCAGATTCTGTGTCTCCCTTTCTCTCTCTGCCCCTCACCCATTTGTGCTCTGTGTCTCTCTCAAAAATAAACATTATAAAGTGTTTTTAAAAATAGATTTTGTGTTCATAGTAAAAATCAAATTTCAAAGGTTAATATTTGTATAGTCTTTTCCACCATGATTATTTCTACAAGTTATGTTTATTGACTTTTAACTCCCTGGTTCAGTGTGAAACTTACATTTACCAATATTAAATTGATGAGATGGGAAATGAAGTTTATTTGTCTCCTTGTTGTCCACTGGAAAGATAATGAGGCCTCGGTTCTCTTCAGTTGTGGGATAAGGGGAATAACCAAAGTATTGGATAAGGTTGTAAATTTTTGACCATGACATTTAGGACCTAGCTAATCTCATTGTTTCCACCAGTATACCCAAGAAGGGGTAGAAAGATAAGAGAAGAAAGAAATATCTCCTCCTTTGGTCATTTTAATTTATAGGCTAACAAATTCATTGTAATGGAAATAAACCTAGAGATATGCCATATAAGGTAAACAATCTGTCATTTTTATAGCATGGGGATGTGGGTTTCATACTCAGTCCCTTATGCCTATCTCCAGTGTGCCATATTCTAGAAATCTTATCCCCTGCAGGCCCTGAGTCAGCTCAAGGACTTAAATGATCTGATCAGCAGAAGGAGGGACCCTGATTTCAGTAGAGTGTGACTTAAACGATAACATAGTCATCCAGAGTAGGTGATCCTTATGCTTTGGGGGGATCTCTTGCTCATGGCATGAGTACCAAAGGATTAGGCAGAGAAGTCCAGCCTGTTGTCTAAAAATGATCAGTGGAGATTCAGCTTCCACTGACCCAGCCCCACTGACCACCTTAGTTTGGGGGCGGGGGGACAGCATTCAGTGCAGAGTCCCTGAGGCTCCCCACCAAGCTTCCCTACGGAGCTCCAGGCAGCCTTTGCCTCCCTCCATGCGGAGAGAGGGCAGGGGCCCAGTGCTTCATAAGCCCAGGTTAGGTATAAAATTGGAGGTGCTGACCTCTTTTCAAAAAATTCCTCAAATCTCATTCTCGTGTTCTCTCTTTTCTTCTTAACTTTTCCACATCATTTTATATCAGTGTTTTATTCTGACATTCATAACAACCTTGATCTCAGTAGGTTCTCACGCAAATGGAAGAGAAGGACCAGGCTGTATGGAAGCCAGAAGACTTATATGTGGAAGCCCTGGAGCAAACAGAGAAGAACTTAAGTATATGGAGGAGGATACCTCTCAAAATGGACTTGACTCACTTTGTGCAAAGATCTGTATCGAATAACTTGAGTTTTGGTTCTAGTTACCCAAAGACTACAATTTTGTAAGGGGTCCCCTTCCTCTCAGCCTCCCTCTTTCCTGTCTTTATACTAAGAAGCATGGCCAGGACTGCTACAGGTAAAGATTTGCCTCCTTGCCTTGAAATAAGGTCTTGTGGAAAAGGGAAAATCTAATCAAGCTACTGCAGAATCCGCCTTGAGCCCTAAAACCAGCCAATTCTGGCATCATTTTTTATCCATGGGATCAGTCTGTCCTTGGTTCTTCTGGAATGCAGCAATCTGATTGGTGCACTGGTTCTTTTGCTCATGAGCTAACCCTTCTTGGATGTGTTATTTGGTTCTCTGAACCTTGTTTCCACATCTGCAAAATCGAGAAAATACTAATGAACTGGGATGATTCTCATGAGTATCATGTAAAATAATGGAGGTAAGAGCTTTGCTCATGATAGACTTTTGATAAACAGCTGTTTTTAGTAGCTATTATTTGTCTCTAGCCATCTTTTGGTGTGACTGTGCCACAGGTACACCCCCTATGAAGCAGGTGGAGGAGACTGATGGGTAATGGAGAGTCTGAAGCTGGTGAATAGCACAGTGTTTAGATTTGGAATATACGGATCTCAGAATCTTCATCTACTGTGGGCTTGGAAAGGGGATGGACTACATTTCCAAAGACTTCCTCTAAAGTCAAGAGAAGTCAAAGTACTTTTTCTTAATGGTTTCTTTCTTTCCCTCCCTCAAATTACTAATCAATAACCTACTGGTATCAGCAAGGATCTGAGTGACCCCTCCATTCCACCAAGACTATTCAGGCAAGGGCTGAGACACATCTATACTCACACTGAGGAAGAAGTGATGAGTGGGAGTCAAGATCTGACATCAGAGCTAAGGCTCACCAGTCTGGTCTTTCCTGTCTACCACAGTTGCTGGGATTAAAAGTGGTGGGTGGAAGTTGGTCACCTTGTGTCTTTCCAATTATTAGAATAATGTAAGAGCCAAGGAAAAGAAACCAAAACACCTGTCATTAGCTCATGAACATTCTAGAGTTGGCAATGAATATATATATGTGCATATGTATGTATATGCATACATACGTGTTTGTGAAATGAATGTGTGTTCTGTATGCATCTGTAGATCCATGTAGGTATGCATTATCTATGTATGTATGTACCTACAGAATCATATGGAGGCCACCATGTTTGTAAATTCTATTTATCTTGTTTGTAATAGTTTATTGTCAAGTTGGTTTCCATATAACACCCAGTGCTCATCCCCACAAGTGCCCTCCTCCATGCCCATCACCCCCTTCCCCTCTCCCCCACCCCCATCAGCCCTCAGTTTGTCTCAGCATTCAAGAGTCTCTCATGGTTTGCCTCCCTCCCTCTCCCCTACTATTTTTCCCCCTTCTCCTCCCCATGGTCCTCCGTTAAGTCCCTCCAATCCTCCTATACGTGCAAACATATTGTATCTGTCATTCTCTGCCTGACTTAGTAAATTCTATTTATCTTGATGTTGATTTCAACTTATTTCCTTGTACCTCAAAGCAAATTCTTTTTTGTTATCATTTTAATGTATTTTTACTTATCTTTTTTTTCCATCATGATAAATGTACTCTGTAATCCCCATCCCCTATTTCCCCCATTCCCCACCCACATCCCCTCTGGTAACCAGCAGTGTGTTCACTATACTTTGTCTCTTTTTTTTTTTCCTTTGCTCCCCTATACAAAAGTCATGACAGCTGTGTTTTTAGGAAAGAACACTAGAAAAATACTCTAGAAAAAATTTAAATGTATATGTATTTTCATTCATGATAAAAAAAATTATAATCTTGTTAAAGAAACAGCAAGACAATCAATCACTGAATTTCAGCGCTCTACCACAATGATCCTTAGCCTTTTGATGTCTTTCCTTCCTTTGGGAATTTTCCCTTCAATAGTTCTTTCCTTACCCCTCTTGGTTAAGGTATGTTAAATCAATAAAATAACTGAATAATCTAACTGATAGTATTAGCCATACTTCCTCTCCCAGGAGACTTTAAATTCCTTTAGGCAGGAACCATGTCTTATTCAACTTTCTATTTCCGATTTTTCTCTTTCCCCCAGGGCCTACCGGAGTGCCTGTACTTAGGAAGTCTGCAATGAATCCTGCTGAATCATATTTTGCATGGAAACAGTAGAAGACCTAAGAAGCCCTGGGAATAAAGATTCAAGTGTCAAATGAAAGATGGTTGTGAAATTGACATAGTAATAAAGTATCTGCTCTATTCCCAGGCCAGCCTGATTCCAAATAGACACTCAACATGGGGATTTCTATTTTCTCCCAGTTAAGAATATTCCAATTTATTGGGTCCATTCAAATCAAGTTGTCCTACAGCAATGGATTTATGCAAAAGGAACATGCAAAGTAGATTTTTATTAACAAATTCCCTGCTCAGTCTCCAAAGGAAGTGGCAGAACTTTTTTTTTTTTTTTTGCATGATAAGGAGGATTAACTAAATGAAGGACTGCAGTTGATCTCTGAGTTTGCCCTGATTGTCCTGCAGTGTGCTTTTGGAAAATAAAATTGGAATGTCTTGATTTCTCTGGGGTTTTTCATAGCACCCTTATTCAGTCTGCAAAAGAATTTCCAAGCATGGACAAAGTGTATGTGTGTGTGAGACAGACTGTCCCATTTTAGTCTAAAAATCTTGAACTTTAAAATATAAAAATCAATGGCAAAATATGAAAAAACGTTGAAAATTAAATAGAATCATGCTATTTTGAGTTCGATGATCTCACTGATTTCTCCTACCAATATTTAAACATGCATAGCAATGGCTTCTCCGTCTCTGCTTCAACAGTTTCAGTGTTGGGGAATGAACCGCCTCCCCTGTCTCCCCAAAATCCACCTTTGAATGTGGAAATTTGTTTGAATGTGGAAATTTCTTTTTTTTTTTAATGTTTATTTATTTATTCTGACCGAGAGAGAAAATGTGCATGCGCGCACACGTCGCTCAGCTGGGGAGGGAGACACAGAATCCCAAGCAGGCTCTGGACTGTCAGCACCGAGTCCAATGTGGGGCTCAGTCCCACGAACTGCGAGATCATGATCTGAGCCTAAGTCAAGAGTCAGACAGTCAACCGAGGAGCCACCCAGATGCCCCTCATTGATAGTACTTTTAAGGGAGAAAGCTAATGACTTCTGACTACACATTAAAGTCCTACCTCTACAGATCCACCTATTCCTCCAAGCTAACCCAGGAGACTTAGATACCAGAGTGTAGCTGAGAGGATGACAAATAAACATTTGTGGACAAAACAGATTTTTTCGTGGACCTGTGAGACTGGAAGAGAACCAGGTGGGGTGACCTGGGTGTGTGTATGGGAAACATGGGGAGGACATTCCCAGACTGAGAAGCAAATAACTTCCAACACAGTTGAGAGGACTTCAAGACCTCAGTCTGTACTTTCTAACCGATTAAGTTCTTCCCAGCTCATCTCTTAACTGAGGCAAGGGTAAAGGGTAAAACATCCCCTAATGGGAACTGAAATTATCCCCTTAAGCAATGGGGGTTGCCCAGAGCCAGCAAGTCCAGGTGTGACTGATTCCAAGACCATGATCACCTTGACCTTTACTGCCCACCTGCATGCACCCACTGAGCTTTGTCCCGCACTTTCCTTACAGAAGTATTTTCATCACTTTGGAGACAGTCTTGGGGACGCTAGCCTGCTGTCTTCCCAGGGCTGGCCTCACTCAAATTCCTTTCCTGTTTCACCCCCACTGTCTCTGCCTTGAATTGGGTCAGTGGTTGAGTGGCCCAATCTGGTCTGTTTGGGACCTCTGGAGCCCGATGCTCTTTCACCCCTGCACCCCGGTTATGCGGAGGATCCTCTGGGAACCGGGGGTGGGGGGCACAGAACAGGAACATGAAAAGGACTTTAAATTCAAATTCCGAATACCCTAGACCTTCTGTTGGACCCTGCAGGAGCTCTGACAAGGTGACTCCGTCTCTGGCCTCCATCTTGTTCAGGTGCCCGTAATGACCTCGCTTGGGGCTGTGTTCCAGGCACCTTGGAGGTAATATTTACGCTAACTGAATGGGATAAGGCTTGTTCTGGTCCTCCCTAACGTTGTTTGGATAACTAGTAGAGATAACATGGTTTCTTCCTCTCCCAGTCCTCTGGCACAGAAATGGTGCCAGGTGGTCTATTAAATGTTAAATCCCTTGACTTCACCACATTCCCTCACTCTATAAAATCTGTGGATTAAGGCCTGGACTTCGGCAGAGAATAGCCATGCAGCACCCGATCTCCACCTCAGTGACTTACCCTGAATAAAACTCTGTAAACAGCATAGAGTGGCCTGCTTCGTTTTTCAGTCTCACTGGGCTCCCGCCACCCGCTAACATCCATAACCCCATCGCCCATCCATCTGTTATTCCTCTGGAGCACCAAGCTCAGGGGACAGGGACAAGGGCCATCCTCAGTGGGCTGGCTGCTCGGAGAAACTTTCTAAAGACAATGCTAATGACAGTGACCATTTATAATGACCTGCTAAGGCTTTCACCTACACCATCTCTTCACATCTTTGCAGCCACCTTCTTAGTTATTGTCATTTGACAGATGAGGAAATGGAGGCTGAGACAGATAAATAGTTTGTTGAAAGTAAAACAAATTAGTGACAGAGCTGGGATGCAGATAAAATCGTTTGACCGCAAGGCTAGGACCCAATGATCACACATCCCTGCCTCTACTCTGGAGCTGTACTAACCATGCACAAGGGGTGGCCAAGGTGGTGGGGATAGTCTGAGTGGTGTGTGTGTGTGCGTGTTCAGTCTTCTGCTTAGCCCGCTGGTGCATACACGCCGCTAAGGTGGCCCAGGCTATATCCAAAATCACAGAACAAGTAACTCGATAATCTGAGTCCAATAGGGGAATAGAAAGATAGGGGTATCTGTTGAGAAACAGCTATACGCCAAGCTGAGTGCAAGGAACTTGAGACCGTAATAAACCACATGTTGGATATAATAAGCTAACTAAGAAACTCTCTTTTGAAAACTGAAAATTGCCAGTCAGCAGACCTATAGCAAAAGAATTTTTTTTAATGCAATGTGCACATAGATCACACACTAATTACATGTACCTAATGTGTTTATTGAATGAATGATGTGGGTAAAGGTTCCAAAAAAAGGCGAAGGGGAGCTCAGGTGGCTCAGTCGGTTGAGCATCCAACTTTGGCTCAAGTCATGATCTTGAAGTCTGTGAGTTTGAGCCCCATGTTGGGCTCTGTGTTGACAGTTCAGAGCCTGGAACCTGCTTCAGATTCTGTGTCTCCCTCTCTCTCTGCCCCTCCCCTGCCCATACTCTGTCTCTCTCTCTCTGTCAAAAAAAAATTTTTTTTTTAATTTTTTAAAAAAGGTGAAAAGAGGGCTAATTTCCCACTGTTCAGATCTTCTCTCTGCTACTGCAGCTGGGATATAAAATGATGATGATACAGCCACCCACCCCTCATACGCGCACACACACACACACACACACCAGACCAGACATATACCCGCATCCACAGAAAAGTGGCATATGCTGAGTATCACACATGAGTGCACACATGAGGGAATAAAGGAGAGGATTCAGGCTTTATATAAAGGAGGGGAATAGAAAGCTATTTCACTGTCCTTGATTTTCAAGGCTCAGCCCTGCAAAATTGAGGAAAAATAAGTCCTTTTGTTTTTGCATGTAAAGGAAGTCCCAAACTACCCACTCCAGTGACTAATGTCGACCAAGCCTGGGATGTGGTTGTGGTCGCAACTGTGAAGACACACTGCCTGCACTGGTCTCCAGTGGGATTTACAGGGCGGGGAGCTGCTTGTTGAGTTGCAGACCAAGCGTACGTCCGACATCAGATTTACCTTTCCTGATAAACCTCAACTGTGGGTCCCTGGCGGCATCCCCACTGTCATCTGCCCTCAACCTTTGTTGCGCCTGCCTCCAAAGACAATTTGCCAATCTCTTGGAAGCCAGATACAATTGTGTGTAGTATTTTTTTGTCTGTTTGCTTGATTTTTACAGATACTCCTTAATGCACTGATGAATTCTGATGGATCTATTTGGGCTATTCTGTCCGAAGATTCTGGTCCTTTGTCTTTATTATTCCCAAACGCCATCAGATTCTCAGTTAAGAAAGGTAAAAGATTGGAGGCCAGGGGCATTGCTGAAGACCGTAAACCGTTATGGGTTAACAGGAGAGAGGTGTGTCTGTGAGTCTCTGAGTATATTTTCCAAGAAAATGGAAGCGATGAAAAACCAAGGTGCAAACAGTATGGAGCTAAATGGGCAATGAAGTAACCTGGGATCTTGAGGAAAGTGCCTTGTGTACACACAGGGTGGGGGGGAGTCCGTGTGTGGTGCGTCACACCAGCTCTCAGGATGCAAAAGGCACACTGGTGGCACCAAATGCCATTTCCCACTGTTTTTTACCGATCCCCCCACAGAGAGTGTCTGTTCTCTTGCTCATTTTCATCAGGAGCAAATCTTTTAACCAGGTAAAGAACATGCTGGTTTTCAGCCTCATCTATGCAAAACATGAACTAATATTTTGATGAAACAGGACTGTTGCATTCTAATGAAGTAAGAAAAACGAGCCACAGTTACCTCTTCTTCTACATGCCGTGGTGTCTGAATTTTTGACAGCCAGTTCTGGGAGGGAGGAGGTAGGGACTGGGGAGCGGGGGGGTGGGTGGGATGGGGTGGGGAGGGGCTGATCTGTGCTGTTTCCATGATGTAAATACTCCCCATCATGGCTGACTTCAAGTCACCAACGTGAAGTCACTGCACACAGATTTGGGAAGCTATTGGCACAGCTGGGGCTCACAGATCTTGCCTTGCACCAAACTAAGTGAATAAGATTCTGCGAGTAAAAATTAGCCCTGGAGTTAGAACTCAGATATTCTCCATGACCGAGCCCTGAGTTGACGGACGTACTACCGCATTCAAACGAAGATAAATGAGTTACTTACTCTGAGATCATCACCGTGAGTATTGAATTTCTGATATGTACTTTCTGTCCAAATGGACCATCACAGTCTGACTGACTCTAAAAATAAGTGCTACCACTTAAAGCTGACTTCACACTGCCTGTGTTCGCACATTGCTCTGTGCTTTCCTGGCAAGTCAGAAAAGTGAATGCTTTGTGTAGTCTCTTTTGGTAAATGATGGTAATTTCTTAGGTGTCATTTGGATTCCCAGGGGCACTCTCTGGAGAGGAAGTAATGTCATCTAGCAGGGAATCCCTTGGGAAGGATTTTCATCCGAGGGCTTTTGTCAAGTCTCTTAAAATAACTTCATTCTGAATAGAGTGTCCATGAAGTCCAAATTGTTTCACCAGAAGGTCTACAGAAAGGGGTGAGGAGACAGACATAGGCAAATAGAAAGAAATGATTCACAAATAAAAGAAAAGATCTTTTTGAAAATTATTTCAAGCTCTAAATGTGGGACTTGAAGGAAACAATGAAAGCCTTGAGATTTAATATCCACAGATTCCTGGACTCATTCTTTCTTTTAAAGTTTCTTTCTTTATTTTGAGAGGGAGAAAAAGAGAGACAGTGCACAAGCAAGGGAGGGGCAGGGAGAGGGAAAGAGAGAATCGTAAGCAGGCTCCACACCAGCAGCACAGAGACTGACATGAGGCTCGGACTCACCAACCATGAGAGCAAGAGTTGGATGCTTAGGGGTGCCTGGGTGGCTTAGTCGGTTAAGTGTCCGACTTTCGCTTAGGTCATGATCTCACGGTTCGTGGGTTCGAGCCCCGCGTCGGGCTCTGTGCTGACTGCCAGCTCAGAGCCTGGAGCCTGTTTCAGTCTGTGACTCCCTCTCTCTCTGACCCTCCCCTGCTCACGCTGTCTCTCTCTCTCTCCTAGAAATAAATAAAACATTTAAAAAAATTAAAAAAAATAAAGAGTTGGATGCTTAACCAATGGAGCCACTCAGGTGCCCCATATGGATCAGTTCTAATAATACAAAAAAAGGGGGAAGGGGAGGAAGAGAGAGGGAAACAAGCCATAAGAAACTGTTAAAGATAGAGGGTTGATGGAGAGAGGTGGGTGGGGGATGGGCTAAGTGGGTGATGGGTTCTAAGGAGGGCACTTGCTGTGGTGAGCACCGGGTGTTGTGTGTAAGTGATGAACTACTGGGTTCTACTCCTTTTTTTAAATTTTATTTATTTGGAGAAAAAGATAGGAGGAGAGATAGAGTGCAGGAGGGGCAGAGCATGCCAAGCAGGCTCCACACTGTCAGCACAGAGCCCAAGGCGGGGCTCAAACTCATGAACTATGAGATCATGACCCGAGCCGAAACCAAAAGCCTGATGCTCAACCGACTGAGCTACCCAGGCGCCCCTACTGGGTTCTACTCCTGAAACCAATATGTTATGTGTGTTAACTAACTAGATTTTAAATAAAAATTTGAAAACAAAAATAAAATAAAAGGTGGGAAGGAAAAGAGGAAGGAAGGAAGAAGGGAGAGACTGAGTATCTTTCATGAAAGAAGCTTGAACCGGGCACACAATTTTGTTGCCTTTTCCTTTTAACACTCAGCAGCCATCCTAATCCCCTGAACTATTTCTAGGAAGTTGAAACAAAATATATCACTCCCTCTGGTCCACAAAACATAATGGAAAGCGTCGTAATGACATCAGTCTTTGAATTCTGTCTGCCTTCACCATTTTCCCCTCTTCCCTTCTTCCCAAAGGTTTCCCTCACCCTCCTGTAAGAAACGAGACGTGCAGTAGCAACTTGATCTTCACAATGAGTCACGGTCTACACCAAGTATTGCACTTTCTACCAATCTCACCAGCTGTGGACTTTCTGTTCGGCTCTCTGCTCCAGCAGGCTAGCTCTCAGGTTCGTTTTCTGGTTTCTTGTCTCAAACAGTACAAGAGGTATAGTGTGGAGCCTCTAGGGAGGAGACCCTCTGGCCGGTGCACTCCCCCCCCCCCCAGCCCCCCGGGGCCAGGGCAGCAGAAGAGCGGCAGCACTTTGTAAGGTTCTCAATGTCTTTGTCAGTTAGTGATGTCACTGTGTTCCCCCATTCGCCAGCACATCTTGAGGCCAGAAAATTCAGAATTCTTCATCTGCCGCTTCTATCAACATAAGAATAGAATCACCACTTTACCTACCAGTTACTGGGTCCATTCTTGCTTTAGCTCATTTGTTGCAGCCTGTAAGAACAATAAAAATCCTTTCCTCGAAGGACACAGAAAGCTATATTCATTATATTTTCTTTTCCTGGTCATTTCATAGTTTAAAGCACTAAAATGAGATGTGGACCACTTTAAGGTAGAGGCAGAGGAGAGAATTTCCAAACCATTTTTGTCAGTCCTTTCCTCTTCCTTTTTTTAAGGGGGAGGGGCAGAGAGAGGAGACACAGCATCTGAAGCAGGCTCCAGGCTCTGAGCTGTCAGCACAGAGCCCCACGCGGGGCTCAAACCCACAAACCATGAGATCATGACCTGAGCCGAAGTTGTATACTTAACCTACTGAGCCCCCCAGTTGCCCTAATCCTTTCCTGCTCCTTAAAGCACCATGAGATCCTTGGGATCTTGCATGAAGAAGCTGCTTAGTAAAAATTTCCTTCCTAAAGAAATGAATGAAGGAATACCTTAGGGATAAAGTGCTCCAGTTTTACTAAAGCCTGCATCAATCCATTGGCTACCACACAGAGATTTCCTCCTCTTCTTTGTGCTAGAAGAACAGGCAAAAAATGGGATTTGCTTTTCTATGACTTCTAGATAGTGGTTATTATTTGACTGTGATCAATACTTGTTATAGTTGCTTGTTGGCTTTATTTTTTGAGAACTAGGGCTACTTGGCAAATAGAAGTCACTTAATTGTTTAAAAATTTTTTAAAAATATTTTATTTATTTCTGAGAGAGAGAGAGAGAGACATGGCGTGTGCAGGGGAGGGTCAGAGAGAGAGGGAGACACAAAATCTGAAACAGGCTCCAGCTCTGAGCTGTCAGCACAGAGCCCGACACGGGGCTCGAACCCATGAACCATGAGATCATGACCTGAGCCGAAGTTGGACGCTTAGCCAACTGAGCCATGCAGGCACCCCAGGAGTCACATATTTCTTGACCCTACAAATATGTGAGTCCAGGTTGGCTGTACATACTTTCTCCTTACTTCGCCATCTGTTTTTTCCTCGTGGTCAAGGAAATGAATGGATCAATAAAAATACCTGTGCGTTTGTGACCAAGGCTTGAAGGAGGCTTCAGTCAATGGGAGGAATCCCTCTTGCTGCTGGGTGAGTGGCAGAGACTGGGTTTCCCCTGTTTAGCCTTGGATTCTTGGTGACTCTCCATGGATGGAGTCAGTGGCAGTCGGACATTTTGGCCAGCGGCACATGGTGGAGTTGGTTGCTCCTCCATACTCTGCTTTACGATTCATGTATTATTACTGGGAAGGGGTTTTTTGATATATCTTAGGGAGCTACCCTACGGTGCACTGCAGAATGTATGTAAAAAGCCTTCATAAAATCTAAAGTACTATTTCAATGCATGGTATTATTATCCACACTATTTCTAATGATGGTTATAACACAATATGTCATGTGCTTCATTTAAAGCCTTTTTTCTTCTAATATGCAGATGTCCAGACTCTTCCTTGACTTTATACCTGCTTAAGACAGAAGACTGGAAGCAATGCCTTAGGTGTTCTTAACACATTGATTCACAGAGAATTGAACTGATTCTCTGCCAAGTCCCTGGAGGAATCATTAAGCTAGAGCAGAGACCGTGAAACACAGGTGCGCCCTGGTAGGAGTAACGGCCACTTGGTATTCACAGCCATCTCCACCTTTACCTGTTAGTGGATTCACACTCCCACTAGTATAGTTTAAAATTTATGTATCCATACAGGTGAGTTATGGTGTTGATTATACCACCCCTGGATGTACTGTGTAACCTTATGAAAATCGGCTGTCACAACCAGGGAGAGTACAGAACAGAGTCAATGTCCTCAAAATGCGTAAGTGAAGGCATGGCCCAGATGGCTGGGGCCAAATCATGAGGTGGAAAGAAAATATAAACATCTTTGGTCAGGGAGATCATTCAGGCTCTCATTTTCAAAGTGTGACATGTAAAAATAAGGGAATGTTATCTTGGATAGGAAGGTAGAAGCACTTAATGTAACACGTCCCTGATCTCCCTATCACAGAATGGGTGACTCTTGGTCCCCACCCTGCAGCAGGGATAATCGCATGGCTATCACCCACCCTTCCCATGGCTTCCCCCAAATTCTCTAGAATCAAGCAATTCCTAGCCAGAAAATTAAAGTGTTCTTCAGTGGGTTCAAATGAAAGCTGAAAACGCATCCAAGTTCATTCCAAATGGAGACACTAGAGGAGAATGGGAAAGGAATCATGTGATAGCGCAGATATTGATGCCACACAAAGTCCAAGCTCCTCATTTTGTTCAGCTGAGAAGATGATGTTCAGAATACTTGGACATAAACTATAGAAACACAGATACTGACTTTTTTTTCTGTATTGAGTTAATGGGTCATAAAAACGTGAAACCGTCTGAGATACATAAAATATAATTAGGTAGGGATTAATTCCACCCTATTACTCAAGTCCAGCGGTTGCCTGACATGTGACGTTTGCAGGAACTTCTGTCAGACCTCGGCTTTAAGCAAACAAGCAATTTGGGACAGTCTTTGACAGCTGGGGTCCATTCTAAATCCAGTAAGTGATGATTTGGTACAGATGGAATGGATTCAGCATAGAGCATTTGGCTCATGCATTATCAGTCACATTTTGGCAAGATCCTGTCGGTCAAGCCGTACAACATCAGTCTTGGCAGGGACAGTACTTGGTAGAAAATCTGCCTGTTGGGGATATATTTTCCCTATGTACTACTTACTTGCTAACTAGTTACTCATCATTCATGCCTTGCTTCCTTCCTTCTTTGGGTGACCTTCAAACACTCAGCTATCATTAGAACCAAACAGGGCTTTCAGGCCAGTGTGGGCAGATAAATGAGAGGTAACCTAATAAGACTGCATGCTGAAGGCTACCTTAATGTCTCAGAATATTACCAAAGACATTGAGTACAATGCCATGGATGCCAGGACCTCCTAAGGTACCTGACTGGCCTTGAGATAGCCTACTTCAAAATTAAGTCTCCCTGGATGAGCCCATCACCTACTTCTTCTTCTTCTTCTTTAAATATTTCTTTATTTTTGAGAGAGAGAGAGAGAGCATGAGCCGAGGGTGGGGGCAGGCAGAGAGAGAAGGAGACACAAAATCTAAAGCAGGCTCCAGGGCTCTGAGCTGTCAGCACAGAGCCCAATGCAGGGCTTGAATCCATGAGCTGTGAGATCATGACCTGAGCCAAAGTCAGACACTCAACTCCCTAAGCCACCCAGGTGCCCCGCCCATCACCTCCTCCTCCTCCTCCTCCTCCTCCTCCTCCTTCTTCTTCTTCCTCCTCTTCTTCTTTCTTTTTTCTTTTCAGAGAGTGTGAGCAGGGGAGGGTCAGAGAGAGAGGGAGGGAGACACAGAATCTGAAACAGGCTCTGGGCTCTGAGCCAGCACAGAGCCTGACGTGGGGCTCGAGCCCACAGACAGTGAGATCATGACCTGAGCCAAAGTCAGACGCTCAGCCAACTGAGCCACCCAGGCGCCCCCCATCACCTACTTCTAAATCAGAACAGAAAGGGCAAGTAAATCATTGAGAGGCTAAAGAAGCCAGTTGGTAAGGATTCATCAGCAAAAGGGACATATTCTCTGGCCATTTCAAGTCAAGTGAGGGGAGAAGAGAAGCAATTTCAAGAGAAGCAGTTTGGGAACTTGAGGGGTAACCCCTGGAGTTTGGGGGACCCAAGTCCTAGCACCCCATTCCTTTCTGAGAAAGTCTAGAGATGGAAGGTCACACCTTTCTCTTGTAGAACACAAAGTTAGGGCTATACCAAAAAGGTCTGCACATCTGGAGTCGAGAGCAAGGATGTCTGATCTTAAAGGCTAGAAGGGAGTGTTTTCTGGCATTGAACATCTTTGAAAAATCCATCATCTTTGAGAGAAGGCTGCTTGGAAGGCAAAGTGGCCCAGCAGAGGGATCGACCTGAGGGAACCAGAATAGAAGGGTGCTGAAGGGCGAGCTCTAAGCATCTAACCAGAATGCACATCACCAACATAAGGAGAAATGGAGGAGAGAGACTCTCCTTGATGGGAAGACGTTCAGAGGACCCTCAAGCACCCCCATGAGATGAAAACAGTGTGCATTTGGTACTTGCCTTAGTCAAAGAGCCTCTGGGCCAGATGACCACCTGGTCAGGGAGACATTTCCTCCCTCTTCCCCTGTTCCCTGGGTGGGTGTTGTGCTATGGGGTCCCCTCTTCACAGGAGCAACTCTATCAAGAATCCTGCCAGAAGGTCAGGTCTCTTTGGGGATCACCTCAGCTAAAGGAAACTGCCTCGCTCGAGGTCACAACTTTTTTCAGGGGAAGAGCCCATCCAATGACTGAGCAACATGGGGCACAAATCAATTCCAGGGCCTTCACTCCAGCTCGCATCAACTCTGAGGGAAGCCCAGCTTCAGAGCTCTCCAAGGGGCCATCTGGAGCCTTTGTTCTATTGATCTGCTCCTGCTGCCCCTTCCCTTCCATAGGTGCTGATCTCCCAAGCATTTTTTGTCCGTTAACCTCTGTATCGAAGTCTGCTTCCCAGGGAACCTGCCAATACTCCTCATCCTGTGCTGGACCTGAAAGGGCCAAGAGCAGCCATGAGCAAGCCACATGAAAGAGATAAGCTGCCACCTTCTGACACTGCAAGTTTCCAGAAAGAACTGCATGCAGATTTGGAGTTTCATGATTCCTAGGCTGAAGCTTCTTAAAATTAACCAATGACACACACACAGAAAACTCCACTATGAGACATCCCAGAAGCGTCCTCCATGAACAGGGAAAGCAGTCCACAGCCCGAGTTTAACAGGGGGAGAGGGCACTGCTGCTCTCTGCTATTTGATGAACTGATTACTGTAAAAAATGGTGAGAAACTGGGTTTTGAGATCAGTGCTGGGTTGGATTTACAGTTCTGACACTTATTTTATGTGACCCTGAGCAGCCACTTCAACTCTCAGAGCCAAAATTCCTAGACCAGGAAAGGGAGATCATAGTAGATCTTTGTGGGGGTTGAATGAGGTGCGGGCAAAACTCCCACACAGTGTCCAGCCTGGAGTCCGCATTCAGACTTGCTCACCCCTTGAGTCTGAGGTTTCGGCTCACGTGAAGATCTCCTGGGTGAGTATGGAAAGCGGTGTCTCAGGCCAGACTCTTGCCTCTTGATTCATGTGAGGTGTTGTGACAGGGCGAATCATAAAGAGTTTATATAAATCACACACCATTTTATTTCCCATAATAAAACTGTAAACGGAAGCAATGATTCTTTGCAATTTCCATCAGCTTGTTGCAGTCGTATCTTTTTCTAAACTGTTTCACGACAATTTACATTCAATCTACTAGATCCACTTCACAGCAAAACCAGTTTTTCTCTGGCATTTGCTACACAGGTTCTTAGGTGTCTGCTTAGACCTGATTTTGTTAACTTGTTTCTAGCCTCCCTTCCCTCTCCTGAGGTTTTGGTCTGAAGATAGAGGAGTCCTTCTCTCTCCAGCACACAAAGGGATCCCCGGGCCTGGTTTTCTAGTTAAATCTTGTTCTTACCTCCATGGTTATTCCTGCCCACCTGTCACTACAATTCCTCTGTTGGAACTTACAAGCTTCCCTCATCCATCCCTTGCAGGTAGGTACATGCTGCGATCTCTGATAAGTGTTAAGTCAGGGAGCTTCCTTCATGGAGAATCTAAAAGTTTTTATTGCCTTCCCCCTCATGGTGCATACACTGACCTTGAGGTCTTCTGTCAAAACTGTAGGAAGTCCACATATTCGGCGGGGGGGGGGGGGGGGGATAACTGTAGATTTTAGCGAATCATCTACTATTCAATTTTTCCCTGTCAATAAAATTCTAGGTGCACAATCATTTGGAATAATTATACACGGATGGTTTATTTTATTAGAATTGTAGTTAATGCATCTAAAGGAGTCAAGTAAACAATTGGACAATTCTAATAGGATTGAAGGGGGCACTTGCTATATGCACCTGTTTATTATATGCACCTGTTACTATGATGTTACGTATAACATAGTCTTCCATGTCCATTCATGGTCAAGAGACTGAAGTCTGCAGAGTTTATATTACCATAATTCTAGGCTGAGAGTAACACCGGCTTAGAATCCTAGGTCCAGGTAAGCACTGCACCCAGCCAGCTAGCTTTCGGAGGATGGCCTGAGGATTCATGTCCACAGTGATGCCTTAGCTGTATCAAATAAATTAGTATCTCTCTTCTGTAGAAAGCCATTTTATTTTATCTTTAACTCTGTTAAACAACTCTAAGAACCAGCTTTCTGCCTACAACCACTTGGACCTGCCCTCCCAAACCAGCCTCTAGTCTCCACATTCTGGTAATGTGTGTTTTTCCATTTTTCGTTTTCATTTTTAGTTAATGCTGCCTCATTTGGGAACTGCTTATTCAGCATTTATTCTGTTGACAGTTTATTGGTCATAATCTTGTGCTATTTGTAGTTTCATTAAATTTTATCTACTTTTTAAAAAGTTTACTTATTTATTTTGAGAGGGAGGGGGCATGGGTAGGGGAGGATCGGAGAGAGAGAATCCCAAGCAGACTCAGTGCAGAACCTGATGCAGCACTTGAACGCATGAACCATGAGATCATGACCTGAGCTGAAATCAAGAGTCAGATGCTTAACCCACTAAGCCACCTGGGTACCCCAGAGTTTGTCTATTTTTCAAGACTGTAAATTCATTTATAGGAGGGGTTATGATTTTTTCAGAATTTTGAAGCCGCACATGCTTATCAAACGTATCAAACTGTAAGTATACCCTCGAAACTCAATACATGCTTGTAAAGTTGAAATTCTGAGTTCAATTTAGCAAAGGCAAAGTGTCTCCATGCTAATTTAAACAAGTGTGTAACCAGATTTTCTTTAAAAAAATCTTTCTTCAATGTTTATTTATTTTTGAGAGAGAGAGAGGGAGAGAGAAAGAGAGAGAGGGATAGAGCACAAGCAGGGGAGGAGTAAAGAGAGGGAGACAGAGTCCTGGCTCTGAGCTGTCAGCACAGAACCTGACATGGGGCTCAAACCCATGAAGCATGAGATCGTGACCGAGCCAGTCAGACGCTTAACTGGCTGAACCACCCAGGCACCCCGACTATATTTTCTCTTTAGAACCTTACTCCATGTGTGCCATTTTCTCCGCTACCTTCTCCCAGCTCACCCTCCTCCCCTTGTACCTGTGACTGTGTCACAGCATTCACAGGCCTGCCTCTCCAGACGGATCAAGCTTAAATCATTTTTAAATCTCCTTTTGTTTTATTTACCTTGTGTCTCCATGGCCAAGCACACATCAACTGGTATAAAACAAAGGCTTTTGGAAAGAACAGTGTCTTGAGCATCCTTGGGCTAGAAATGTTAAAAGAGGGAAATGGAAGATATTTAATGTGCCCCATCCATCCTTGTATACCAATTTAATAGTTTTTTTATAGCTTGAAACCAATCCATCAGGTTGACATGTTGGCAGGCAGTCCTGGTTTATGACAGATTAACTAATTCTGCATCTATTATTTATATTCTGCCTACATTGAAAAAAGCCATTAGTAAAAAACAAAGACCAGAAAAATAACATCATGAAGACAAGGGCAAAGAACTAGAGCCACATAATGGGAAGGGAGACACACGTCATCGGCCTAGATAACCTACCACCAGTGAAAGCTCCAGTAACGGAGCATAAAAATTAGCTCTGAGTTTTCTGCATTTCATTGTTAAGAACTGAGTATGTCACATCTTACCTTCCAAAGACACTGTGCCATGCACATACGCTGACAGTAGGAACTTGGACAACAAGATGAGATGGTACACATCGCCTCATATTTGTTTAACTGATTTGCTACAAAAAGAAATTAGGCTGAGTGTCAGGAATATAAGATCAAGGAGTCAGCAAATTCCTGCTTAGCACAAGGAACAAATGGAAACTGTCAGAGGTATCCAAATAGCTTTATGATATTTGCTAATTCTATATTGTTGGACTGAATGACAATGGTTCTTTTTTTTAATGTTTACTTAAAAATTCACTTATATTTGGGGGGTAGTGGTGGAGGGGGGCACAAGATCTAAAGAGGGCTCTGTGCTGACAGTAGAGATCCCAATGCGGGCTCAAAGTCATGAGCCATGAGATCATGACGTGAGCTGAAGTTGGACACCTGAGCCACTGACTGAGCTACCCAGGTGCCCCTCAATAACAATGGTTCTTAAAAAGAACAAAAAATAAGAGAAAGCCATGACCACTACCAGTGTAGAATAAAAATACAGGAAGTCACACAGAGTCCATCCTTTATGGGTGCCCAAATGCAGTAAATACACATCATTCTCACATCCCTTAATTTAAGGTTAGATTTCAGTTTTATGAGTCTAGAGATGAGTACGAATTATGGTGTGGTTTACATTATCATTAGGTGCTTCTTTTTGTACTGTTGAGTTGGGCATACTTTATATAGAATACCATGATACATAAAAGATGGTCACAGGTAATCACGGTAATTTTGAAATATTAATTCAGTCTGAAGGCTGTGGGCATACAGGCCATGTGACACGACAATTTAAGCAACTGTCTGGTTGATTTAACCCATCCACTCTATGAGCTAGGATAATTCAGATATTTTTTCCTATCAAAAGCTTTCATTTTTTCTTCAATGTTTATTTATTTTTGAGAGTGAGAGAGAGAGACAGAGTGCAAGCAGGGGAGGGGCAGAGAGAGAGGGTGACACAGAATCCGAAGCAGGCTCTAGCCTCTGAGCTGTCAGCACAGAACCTGATGTGGGGCTTGAACTCATGAACCTTGAGATCATGACCTTCATCAAAGTTGGACACTTAACCAACTGAGCCACCCAGGCGCCCCTAACCAGAAGCTTTAGTTGTACTAAGTGTCCAGTTAATTATTTCATCTATTCTCTCTCTCTCTCTCTCTCTTTACTTTCTCAGTAAAGACATCGGCTAATTCTTTGGGACACAGCCAATCAGATGTGTTGATGGGATGGATCCATCCAGTGCTCCCTGCAAAATCTAACTTTGTAATTAAAGCATAGCAACTTGACAGATCCAATTAGGCAGAGCAGTTCGATGAAGTCTTCACTGTTGGTTGGTTCGTGGTCCACCGAGCTGGCACTGGAACCAGGGTTTCTGACTCTTAGAAACATCCCAGTGCTATTGGATTTGGTTTTCCTTGTGAGAGTAAAATGGCAGCCCCTGGGTCACAGAAGAAACTCACTCCGCTAGGGCCTCAGCCTGCGGGCTCTGCCGCCTCTCTCACTACTCACCAGCTCTCCAGCTTACTGTGGGGCTCTCAGCGCAGTGGAGATACAAGGAGCCCACACCAGGCCAGGAAGGTTTGTGCTGTGAAAAGAGAGTCAGGGGAGCCACATTGGGTGTCAGCCAAACCGTTGCCTCTTGTTAACGGTGTCTCTTGGGTAAGTTGGTTTTCCTGGGTCTTTGTTTCCTCATCTGTAACATGGGTTGGTTATGCTTACTTTGCAGGGTTTTTGTGACAAATGATATAGGTAATCCTGTTCATGATGGACCGCCATGGTGACCAGCACACAGCAGATGGTCAACCAGATGCGGTTTTTTCATTGTTGCTTTTTTTTTTTTTTTTTTTTTAAGGTAGGCTTCACACCCACCATGGAGCCCAGTGCCGGGTTTGAACTCACAATTCTGAGATCAAGACTTGAGCTGAGATCAAGAGTCGGATGTTTAAGTGACTGAGCCCCCCAGGTGTCACACAGCAGATACCAAAAAATGAGAATTTAGTCTAAATTAAGTTTGTATGTGGATAAATCCACTTTGCTGGTAACTTAAGACAGAATCTGAAAATTCTCATTTTCACTTTATAACTAATCAGCAATACTTACATGACTACAGAAAATACTCTAGCATAAAAGACCCTTCTCAGGTAGTAATATATTATATACTTGTTTGTGCATCCTTTCAGAAAAACTTTTATATCTAAGACTACTTTAATTTGGTTCTAAGGGATTTACTTTATTCAAATTTTCTACAGAAATAATCTTACAATTAACATACATACTTATAAAAAGTAATACTGTCTAGTGCTCCTTGGCATTTACCCACCGGAATTGAAACCTTATGTCCACACAAAAATCTGCACATGACTGTTTATAACGACTTTATTCATAATTGCCTAAACTTGGAAGCCACCAGGATGCCCTTCAGTGGGTGACGGAAAAAAATAAACTGGGGTACATCCAGGCAATAAAATATTACGCGGTGCTGGAAAGAAATGAAGCATCAAGGCATGAAAAGACAGGAAGGAATCTTAAGTGTAGATTGCAAAGTAAAAGAATACAACCTGAAAAGCCAACATACTGTATGATTCCAATTATATGGCATTCTGGAAAAGGCAAAACTATGGAGGCAGGAAAAAGATCAATGGTGGGTATAGGCGTGGAGGCTGGCAGGGAGTGGGGAGAGGTGAATAGACAGAAGACAGGGGATTTCTAGGGCTGTGAACATACTCCATTATGATACCATAAAGATGCATGTGTGTCATCATACATCTGCCCAAACCCACAGAATGTACAACACCAAGAGTGAACTCCACCATAAACTATGGACTTTGGATGACTAAGATACGTCAAGGTAGGCTCACCAATTATAACAAGTGTAACACTCTGATGTGTGCTGTTGATAATGAGGGAAGCCATACATACATGGGGGTGGGGGGCATAAAGGAAATCACTGTATTGTCCTCTCAATTTTGCTGGGAACCTCAAACATCTATGAAAAATAAAGTGTTACAAAAAAGTAACACTGTCTTAAGCTGAGGGATTTACTTCTTGACGACAAAGAAGGGAGTAATTTCTTGGGTGAGTGTTTTAATATGGTCTTGCCTAGTGTGAGGGTAATCAGGAGAACATAAAGCACACTGCCAAAGAAGGTCTGATTATTGAAATGTTTTATTCATCAGTAATAAACCTTTAAGAAAGTCTGGTACTACTTAATAAAAGTAAATGCATGAAAAATAAAAGGTGTAAGTACTGAGAAGTATTCATTTGAAATTTTTTGGCATGACATTGTGAAAAAAAATCCTTTATTTAGAGTCAATGGCTTCTAGAACAGTTTCTGTGGCTTTTTCGACACATGGCTTTGGGCAGGTCTTGAGCCCAATGTCCATGAACTTCAGTTTCTTTCTTTTGAGAAATGGAGATGGTAGCAAACACCAAGACTACTTTCAGATAACTTTTGCATGAAGCAGTGCCAAAGGGCATGAAAACATCCTATCATTGTAAACATTATGCAAATGTAAGGTATTATTATTAATTATGAAAGGCTTAAAAATATACTCCCAGTGCTTCTGGATACTCTCGGTCAACTCTGGCCTCAGGTTTTACACCCCTGCAAAATGTCTTATTCAGACAATGTTAACAATTTTTGGTCAGTGGCATCTGTAGAGTTTCAGCTTGAAATCACCAGATGTTGACAGCTCATATATGTTTTACCTGAAATTTGTATATAGTTTGAAGTATTGTGTGAAATACCAATAGCAACTTAGGTAAAGTATTTCCAAACTTTTATTATTTTATTTTATTTTTATAAATAGAGGAAGAGAGAGGGTATAGAGAGGAAGAGAGAGAGAGAAACCCAAGAAGGCAGGGAGATCTAAGGGGCTTGATCCCATGACTGACCATGAGCTCCTGACCTGAGCCAAAATCAAGA
This sequence comes from Hyaena hyaena, assembly GCF_003009895.1. NCBI lineage: Eukaryota > Metazoa > Chordata > Mammalia > Carnivora > Hyaenidae > Hyaena > Hyaena hyaena. The sequence continues at coordinate 255,169 of NW_024081963.1, read as the reverse complement.
GCTAGATGCTCAACCACCTGAGCCACCCAGGCACCCCTAGGTAAAACATTTCTAGAATAAATATAAACATTAATGAGATGCAATTTCGTGGCTGAGTGCAGTTTCTATGATTAATGATAAGCAATCAAGATTAAGGAAGGGATATACTTGCCAATGAAAATGACAGATTAAAGGGTAATGCAAAGAACATTTCTAAGCCTGAACATTCTAAGAACAGCAACATAGCCCTGCATAGTTCATATGGTGTTTTCTCATGTATTACATCAGCTCATCCCCGTAGCACTCATTTGAGGTGGCAATGATTATTCTCCATTTATTAGATGAACTTGAAGGCTACTGACATCAAATGAAAACCCAGAAAGTCACAACTTAGTGATTAATGGAGCTGGTACTAAAACCTAGGTATTTTAATGTTAAGTCCAGTGCTCTTGAAGACAAAGAAACAAAAAACATGTTATGAATGTTAGCGCAGGAGAAGGTCAGGGATGGCCCCAGTTGGCAAGAAGCCAGGGGTAGTAGGTTGGATAACACACAGGACCTGCGCTGCATTCGGACCGTGTAAGGGCTATGAACACGGACAGGTAAAAGTGCCAAGGGACTTAATTTATAGAGTCAGTGATACCTATACATTTTGATAATTTTTTTGGTGCAAGATTCACAAACTGTAGTTGACCATCTTCAGAAACAGTATTTGTCTTTGAATTGAGCTCCGTTTTGTATGAAACATGCTTTTGAAGGTCAATGAGCAAGTCCCATAGTACTGTCAGAAACAGTGAGCCTGAACAGGTGTCTAAGACAGAAATAAAATTGTCAAGATAATTTCACTCAGGTTTATTTGAACTTGTTGAGTCTGTCTTAATGCCTGGCACTATATACTAAGTGGGTTAAGGAGGAAGCAGTAAAAATTTATGCTTGGCCTGATATCTTTGATCCTAACAGACATCATCTATATAATTGCTCAGATCAGTAGCTTGCCTGTAACATATATGCTACCAGTATAATCCTTTTAAAAAATGGAGAAGGTTGAAACTCCTATAGTGTTTTCTCCTACAAAGGTATAGTTTAAAAAAATCTATTCAATATGAACCTGACTTGACGTGGAAACCATTTGTTTAAATTCCACCACAGTGCAACACTTCATTATTACTCTGAATGGGATATCTGTCCCTTGTCAAGATTTGCATATATTATCACATGACCTTCAGTATAATTTTACGGAGCAGAAATCAGAGATATTCTTTGCAGGGGTGCAGTCAGGTTTCCTAACGCCAATATTATAAAAGACACAGAAGTGTTTGTAGACATGTAAATTGTGTGCTTATACTTTAAAAAGAAAAAGCAAAAGCTATCAAGTTTAAATTGTAATAGCAAAACATGAGAGACAAGACACTGGAACGTATAGTGTTGGAAACCTTTAAACCCTGGTTCAGATTTTTGCTCTGATGTGTAATTTCTGTTTGAGTCTCAGTCCCCTCACCTGGAAAATGGGCTTAAATAACCTTTATCTTGCAGAGTAACTGTGAGATTTAGAGAAAACCCAAAGGTCGGGGGTGGGGGGGTCTATATCACCCAATTCGACTCAGCTCCTGAGAAAACTAATCCAGAATAACCAAAACCTGTTTTTAGTTGACTGCCCATAAGATTTTATGACAACCTGCATTATTACAGCACCAGCTGTTTACATGGAGACTCTGGAAAGATAGGAGACCCAATCCTTGCCCTCACAAAACCCTCACCTTTCAACCCGGGATTTCTTTGAAGCTGTCATCCAAGCTGGACCTTCTGGAAACAGGTCAGCCACGAGCTGAAGAGAGGTCAGTTCACCCTTTGCGTCCCCGCCCTCCTTAAAGTCCACTGATGCTTCAGCCGCTTGCACTCACTTCTGAAGCTTTTAAATGGACCCGAGAAATTCTTAACAGTTGTTTTTGAGCTTTTCGGTAAAACCAAAACAAACAAACAAACAAAACAACGTTCAAAGCTGCCGAATGCAAAGACAGCAAAAGAAAGAGGTTAAAGACTTAACTCTTAACACGCCGCCTTACTTCCAGAAAATCCTCACGCCCGGCTCGGGCTCTCTGCACTGGGCCCGGGAGGGGGAGGAGCGATTCCCCTCCGGATGGTAAACCCGGCCGAGCGGGGCCGGGACGGAGTCTAGAAACTGCGGCCCAGCGCTCGGAGCGGCGGCGCTCGGTCGAGGCCGGGTCGGGAGGCGGGGCGCCGCGGCCCGGGAGCGGCCTCGGGGGGACCCGCGGCGCCGCACACGCCCAGGAGAGTAGTGTGCGCGTCTACACCCAACACTTGCCCTTGTGGCCATTTTGGGGGTGGGGGTGGGTCTGCCAGGCGCCCCGCGCTCTGCGTCCGCTCGGTGGGAAGTTACAGAACTTTCAGAACTAGGGGCGGCGCAGCCGGGGCGACGCGGGGTCGGCGGCGCGCGGCCCGCGGGGGGCGAGCGGGGGAGGGGCCGAGGCGGCGGGGGAGGGTCTCCCCCGGATCGAGCCCCGCGCGGGGCCGGCGGCAGCGAGGAGGCGCGGAGACGGCGTCCCCCTCCGGCGGCGGCTCGCTCTCCCGCAGGGCCGCGCGCCGGAGGGGTGCACCCCGCGCGCAGGGGCGGGCTCGGGGCGGCGGCGCGGCTGCTCACTGCACCAACCTGCGGGCTCCGCCGGCTGCGGGCCGCGGCCCCTCCCACCGCACCCCGCCCGCGCCGCCGCTGCCGCCGCAAGGAGCCGGCGTGCGGGGCGCCCGCCCGGACCCCCGCGGCCGCCTCCCCGCCCCCGCGTCCCGCCTCCCCGCTCCCCGCCCCACCCCCGACCTCGCCTCTCTCCGCCGGCCGCGCGCCCGGCTCTGCTCCCCGCGCCCCCTGCGCCCGCTCGCTCCTCCTCCAGCCCCGGCCCGGCCTCCCGCGCGCCCCCCAGCCCGCTGCGCGCCGGCCGCCGCCCGGTCATGTCAGCATGGAGATCCGGCAGCACGAGTGGCTCTCGGCCTCCCCCCACGAGGGCTTCGAGCAGATGAGGCTCAAAAGCCGCCCCAAGGAGCCCTCGCCGAGCCTGACCCGAGTGGGCGCGAACTTCTACAGCAGCGTCAAGCAGCAGGACTACAGCGCCAGCGTCTGGCTCCGGAGGAAAGACAAGCTGGAGCACGTAAGAGCCGCGCGCTCCCCGGGGCCGGCCGGGCACCTGCCCGCGAGGCGGCCCGAGCGCGCGGGCGGCGGGGCCGGGCGCGGGGACCCGGCAGGGGCCCGCCTCCTGGGGGGGCTGGGGCGGCCGCGTCCTCCGTGCGCCCCGGGGCCTCGGCTCCTGCGCTTTCTTGCCGGGAAGGACCGGGCTGCGGGGAGGGCAGGGGACGGACGCCTCTCCCGGCACAGCTCGGCCCCCCGCGCACCTCCGCCCTCCCCGCGGGGTTGGTGTGCGTCGCGTTCTGGGGGCGCCCCTGCGGGGTGAGCGAGGAGGGCACCTGCCGCGGCGGGGCTCCAAGGAACGGGGGCGGTGGGCTCTTAGAGGGGCGTCTGCACGGTCTCTGACGCCGTTACGTCGTCCAGAAACTGCCGGTTAGCGCATCCGCGAGGTGCCGCCGCCGGCCCCCCGGCCTGGGTCCGCGCACCAGCCGAGAGAGTTTCCGGAGCTTGTTCTCCGGGTGAGCAGTTGGCGGCCCCTTCTAGAGCCCGGCGAGGGGGGCTGTGCGCGAAGCGACGAGAAGGGCGCAAGAGCGAGCGGAGCGTCCCGCTCCCCGGGCACCTGCCGGGCGCAGGGTGGGAGCCGGAGAGCCGGCACCGCCGCGCCCTGGAGTGCGCGCCTCGCCGGAAGCGTTCCCGGCCCTGGAGCCGAGCCCTGGCGCTCGCCATCTGCAAGGGGAAAGCCCCCTAAAGAGACGTGTAGTGGATCCAGTTTCCAGCCCGACCCATCGGCATCTTCTTAAACCAGATGTTAACACGAAACTAAGGGAATGGTCTCAAGAGTGTAGCACCACGGACGAGCCCCCGGGAGGATGCTGCTCCTTCCCGCGGAGATGCAGAAGCCACACTGCGTCCGTTAACGGAGTGTTCGGGTTTCCTTGTATTGGGGTCACATCTCCAGTTATGACGGAGAGATAACTTCCGAAACTCAGGCGTCTCGTACAGCCGCACGGTCCTGACTCCGACCCGCCCTCCCGCCCCCACCAAGCGCTTCTCTTCTGGGCTTTGCGGCAACAACAGGCTTCCCGGGAGGAAGGAGTATTTCTCCTAACAATCGGGTCGGAAGGTCTGTGCCTTTTCTCTCAGAGCCTGATTAAGTCCCTTGAAAGCTCGAGTGTAAAGCTTTGAGCTGGGGAGCAGACTGCCTTGCGTGCGGAGAACCGTTTCCTAGTATCGGAAGCGTGGCTCACATCCGTAGGACCGTGGAAGCAGCTGATTTCTGGGCGGGCAAGTTGTGTGGAAGACAGCAGAATCCACTTAAAAATGCAAGCTCCGAGAAAGAGCACGGGGGCCGGTGGTTATTAGTTGAAAGGGGGGCAAAGCGCCTTTTCATGGGATTTGGCCCTTGCTGTTGGTATGTGATGTTAGTACCAGGGACAGGGGTCCAGATTGAGAGCAGTTCCATGTTCATTTGCATCTTGGACTTTGAGCTGCTGTTCCCGCTCTTCAGTTAGTGAAAACCTGTAGTGCACTCTTTTCTGTCTACGTCTCCTTGAGTCAGACACTGCACCCCTTATACTTTATTGTGTCCTCACTTTTACTTCCCACGACAGTTTCAAGTCCTGCCAGGGAGGGCCATGGCAGCCTTACCTTTCTGGATGAGTGTAGGATGCTCAGCCTCTCCTGAGGGTTAGACACCAAGGGAAGGAAAGTCTGCTTGTTTAAAAGCATGTGAGGACCATGCTTTCTTCTTTACTCAGATGTGCCGAAAGACAGCATTGCATTAAAAAAAAAAAAAAGTCACCTCATTTGTTGTTTAAATCAGCATAGCGTTTTTGTTTGCTCTCTCAAATACATTTTATGGCACAGGTATTCTGTTGCTGATGGTTTTCTCTGTATCTGCCTTCAGTTAGAAAGGGGGCTTTACTTCCCGTGAAAATTTTTTTGCGATATTCTCTTGCTCCTCTGAAACATCTCTGTCTTCAATAAAATAGTATTTATGACAATACAATGAGAAAATTAGAATTTGCATAAAAATGTAAGTTTTCTTTGAATTCAAGCTTGGGGTATCTGTACTATATATCTTCTGTTGTGGTACGCCATGTTGCAGATAGTTAGATGTTAATTTCTGTTTAGATATTTGCAATTTAAAACCTCATAACAAACGTAACCTGGCGTATTGAAAATGTAATGCCGACTTTGTGATGGGCAACATTCTAAACATATGTGGCACCACAGAGTGTCATAAGAAATTCGAAGGTGATACATGGTAGTTAAAAAGAATCCCTTCAATCCATCCAATCAAATGGATGACCACCATTTTTTATTAGGTTAAAAAGTGAGTTAATAATTGTGATGGAGATCACAAGCATGAAAGCAGCTTACATTATTTTGCTGGTGCTTTAAAAGCCAATCTAGTATTAAGGGCATAAATAAATGGTGGCTTCAGATGACACACGTATTCAGTCATTGCTAACAGGATTCCCTGAAATGAAACGTGGCCATGTGTGGACTCTGTCCAGACTTCAGAGGCATTGCTCAATCTGAAAGTCAATAACATGATGCAAAGAGACAGCTAAAGAATATACTTCCTCTCCTCCCACTTTTCTGGTTTAAAGGCTACAAGGACTAATCCCCAGGCCGTGCAAGTGAAAAGTGCCATGAATTGCTGAAGGATAGGAATACTAACAGCCCATCATTGAATTTGTCTCTTGTCATTTGTTGGTCAGTACTTGAGATGAATGCCCATTAAGAAACAAATGCGTGTTGGGGAATTTTTGCATTCTTTTTTAAAAACTATTTTAATCTTTATTTATTTTTGAGAGAGAGAGAGAGAGACAGAGCATGAGCAGGGGAGGGCAGAGAGAGAGGGAGACCCAGAATCCGAAGCAGCTCTAGGCTCTGAGCTGTCAGCACAGAGCCCTACGCGGGGCTGGAACCCATGAACCGTGAGATACTGACCTGAGCCGAAGTCAGACACTTAATCGACTGAGCCACCCAGGCGCCCTGAAATTCTTGCATTCTTAAGACACTATGAGAAGTTACAGAGGTTTGTACCATGGCTTCTGGACTTTGAACGCTGCTGGGAAATTTCAGGAAAAAGTAAAATTGCTGACCACACATAGAATGTTTTCTTATTAGCTGCAAATAATCCCCTTGGTTCTTAGACTCTTTTCTTTCTTATTCTGCCTCATCATGCCTGTGGCTTTGAAAGGCGTTAGGTCTGGTAAACAGTGGAAGTCTTATGTTCTGTAGGGTTCTGTAGGGTCTTATAGGGTCTTATGTTCTGTAGTGGGGAAGGATTAGTCTAGCAAAGCAAGCGGAGCTGGGGGGGAGGTGGCGGGGAGGGAGGCATTCCCTTAACCCCCCCAACCCATCCCTGTTCTGTCAGCCTGCCCTGGGGCTGGGTCACCTTAAGGGTAACCATTTAATACTGTGTCACTATCTCAGAGGATACTGTAACAATAGTGTTACATTCTGTCTCCCATGGCAGATGCCCTGTTTGCACTTTTTTGTTGTTTGGTTCAGAGTAGGATTGTTGCAGAGGTTACTCTGCTCAATTGCCTGGTTTCATGCCAATTGTATGTGCAGGCGTTTCTTGATGCCATTTACGGAGATCGGAAAGCCTTCTTTTCTCTCCTGCTTGGCTCTCGCCGAAGTGCGGTTAAGGGTAGGGCTCTGGGCAGACCATCTCTCATTATTCTGTGATCTAGGCAAAGGACTCAGAGTCACCAGGATATACATTCACATTCCTCCTTAAAGGAGTCACAGGTTTGCTGGGATGATTCAGGGAGACGATCCCTGTGTCCCTGGCAGAGACGCACGGCCCCCTAATGTCGAGGGGTCGAGGGCTCAACACTGCAAAGGTGTATTTTACCTCCCGTGTCGTGTTTCGTCTGTGCATTTGGGCACATTCAGACTGCTATGACAGAATACCATAGACGGGGCAGCTTACAAACCATGGACATTTCTTCCTCGCAGTTCTAGAGGTTGGGAAGTCCAAGATCAAGGCGCCAGCAGATTCGGGGGCCAATAAGGGGTACTTCCTGTTTCATGGATGGCTGTCTTTTTGCTCATCTTCTCAGGGTAGAAAAGACAAAGGGAGCTCTCTGGCGGCTCTTTAGTAAGGCCACTGTCCCGTTCATGAGGATTTCAGGGTCATGATCTAATCCCCTCCCAGAACCCCACCTCCCAGTGCCAGCCCACTGGGGGTTAGGTTGCAACTATGAATTTTGTATAAACACAAACATCCAGTCTACAGCACCAGGGGTTTTCCTCATCTTAGTAGTCTGGCCTGGAGGAAGCTCCATCCTGATACGTGTTCTCAAGGCAGCTGAAGGAGAAGATGGTAAATCATGTAAAATCACTCAGTGCTTCTCCCCAGAAGCACAACATCCACTTATTGGCCCAAGACAGTTTTGAGGCCAAGGCTTACTTCTGAGGAGGTGAGGGAGGGGGATCTGACCAAGAGCCAGAAGAAAGAGAAAGAGAACGTCCATGACCGGCTGTATCAACGGGGCCCTTACTTACCCTCCACCCAAGGGCTTGCGGATGTCACATCTGAGATCAGCCTACCTGCATTCTAGTCCTGGCCCCAGAGTCCATGGGTCCTTTGGCCAGCAAGACCAGCTGACTATCCTGGGCTCATTAGGCTGCCTCTGCCTGGCCTCCAGCCTATCCTTTGGGATGCCGAGTGTGCCCTGCCTGGCCATCCTGAGGCTGCCTCTTCTTGGTACCACTCTCTGTAGGCTCTGCTAGCAGAGAATAGCCCTTTGCTGTGTTGCCAACCCCTGCTTTTTTTTCCCAGCTCTGTGCTGGTGGAATTAAGTCAAGCGGTAGTTCATTTATCTGCATGATGGCTCAGAAGGCCTCTTTAAAACGGAAAGAGAAAGCAGAAGCGAGAATTTGTAAGGAGTAAAAGGTAGAATCTTAATGTACATGCTCGTAGTGAGCCCCAGGATCTCGCTTGGTTCAGCTGAGTGCGTCACATAAAAAAACTGTCTCCTCTAAGTGTGAATGTGCACCTGCTAAATAAGAGTTTATGTTACCGGTGAATAGTAAATAAATGAGAAGTGCACACTTGCTTCCCGGAATAAATTATTCACATGACGAGCAAATAATAAATGGATTGGAGCGAAGTTGGTCACTGTGGTCTGGGCTTATGTAATGCCATTTATGTCCCACACAACAAATTTGTGGGCGTATTACACCCTGCACAGCAGACCAGTAAAGCACCAAAGACAGTTTAAGCTAAGGAAATGAATCTTTAAAATGTTCCAGTAAAAATTGAATGGGGGCTCCTGGGTGGCTCAGTCAGTTAAACACCCATCTCTAGATCTCAGTCAGCTCGGGTCTTAATCTCAGGGTCGTGAGTTCAAGCCCCGTGTTGGGCTCTGCGCTGGGTGGGAAGCTTACTTAAACATTAATTTAAAAAAGGATAAAATAAAAAATAAAATGAACACACAAGTAGAAAATATTCTTTTTTAAAAATCTTTGTGTACTACTGCTCAATTTGTGTATTCTAGGATAATTTTAGACAGGAAGATGTTTGGGAGCATTAACATTTACCAGGATTATTTCCTGTGCTTTTTGAGAGAAGAGACAAAGCCTAGGCTGAGGCAGGATCCTGTCCTCGGTCAAGTAAAGGAGGTTTAGATGTCTCTGGAGTGTGTTCTATGGACTTCATGTTGTGTCCATTATTCTACTTGTCACCACGACAGGTAGCAAATATTAATCCCATTCCCTAATGGACTTCTCTCACTGGGGTTGACATTTCGTTTATTTTGAAGAACTCTTGGTTCTTTGAACTCTGTTGGGTGTGGCTTGTTGACTTATTTTAAGGTATAGCCTGTGACATATCATATTTAGTGCATTTGATTTGAGAAGCTCAAGACGATTGGACTGAAGATTTCTTTTTCTTCCCTTTGTCCCTGTGACAACCATACACCAATTTCTGGCCAGTTTCTCTAGAAGTTTTTACTTTTCTTTGCAGAATTCTGTGTCTCTCTCAGGTTTAAGCCTGTATAACAAGTTTCATTTCTTCTATTTTAGTTCCAAAGATGAAGAAACCCGACGGATATTTCATAACAAGAGTTTTTATACTGAATTGACTGATAGGTGGCATGGTCGAGCAGAGATAGACTTGTTGACAAGATATCAGGCCAGAAATGTTGTTTCAAGTATATGTACTGGGGACGTGTAAAGTTAAGCCTAAGATTCATGCCCACACAGATTGTGCTCGGTGAGTTTAGAGTACAACGTGGATGCTCAGGAACAGTTGAAATGCCAGCAACAACTGTTGTTGTTAAGAGACAGACTTTGTGTTTTTAAAACCAAAAAAGTACATTTTTATTTTTCTCATAAATGGAAAAGCGAGCCCACTTTCTAAAACCACAGATCAAGCCCTTAAGCAGAGCTTGTGGGGAAAAATGAAGAAGAGCGTGGCAGACTCTCCTAGGCGGAATCAATGACATTGGAAAATGGTGCTGCTGTCTGACATATGAAGTGGGCCCAAGTTGGACTTGGTTTCATGGGCATGAATGTCATGGCCTTTGGGTGATAAATATGGTTACTTGTTCTCTAAAATAGACGGTGAGCCCTGTGAATATACTGCTTCTCTGACTTGAACTGTTATTGTATTCCCGCCAATATGTTGTTAGGTCTGGTCCAGCAGTACCATAAGGAGTTACCTTGAGAAGATGGGACTTGTCAGCAGACACTCATTGCAGGTGCCTGTGAAGAGAACACTTTCTTAGGAGATCACCAGGACTTTCATTTCACAAGCATTTGCATGACATATATTGTGTTGCAAATGGTGGAAAATTTACAAAGACTAGAGCAGAGTCCCTTCCTCAAGATGCTTACCGCTTTATAAACACAGTTATAATATGATTACAATGTTCTAAATAATGCAGAAAAGTGCAACATAGTATAAGAACACTGCCTTCAAAAGATTTGTTTAGACAAGGATAAAATAGTTAAAAAAGAAGTAATGTCATATGTAATGATGATGTATTATGACCAACTTGAGTTTATTTCAGTAACGCAAAGCTGCTGTGAAATTTGAAAATCAATCAATGTAATTTATCATAATAGAAGGGTAAAGCAAACCCACAGGATTATCTCAACAGATGAGGAAAAATCATTTGATAAAATCTATGCCCAAGCATGATAAAGTCCTCAACAAAATGGAAATAAGAGGAAACTTTGTTATTCTGATAAAGGGTTTCTTTAAAAAGAATCACAGTTAATGGAGAAATAATGAAAAGTTATATGCATAGATTGTGAGTGGGATGGCGATGTCAACTACCGTGACCTGATTTCAGCATTGCACAGGAAGTCAAAGCCAATGCAAGAAAGCAAGAAAAAGAAAGAATATAATTGAAAAGGAAGTAATAAGATTGTCACTATTAGCAGATGACATGAGTATGTACTTTTGAAAATCCAAAAGAAACCACTAATAGACCTAATGAATTAAAAATGTCCCTGGATTATCAAAGCTACCCCATACAAAGTCAATATGCAGAAATAAGTTAGAAAAAATAATTCCAACATAAAACTAAAAACTTAAAAAGAATTTTTAAATGTTTATTTTTGAGAGCTGGGGGCATGAAGGGCAGACAGAGGAGGAGACACAGAATCCGAAGCAGGCTCCAGGTTCTGAGCTGTCAGCACAGAGCCCAGCTCTGGACTTGAATTTACAAACCATGAGATCATAACCTGAGCTGAAGTCAAATGCTTAATTGACTGAGCCATGCAGGTGCCCCAAAACTAAAACCTTTTACCCTTTATATTAGCATACAAATACCAGATACTTAAGGAAATGGGTAAGACCTCTTTTTAATTTTCCCCAGTTTGAGCTAGGGAGTGGGTACAATTCCAGTTAAATCCCAGCAGGTTTGTGTGTGTGTATATCCGTTGAAAATGATTCTAGAAATTATATGGAAATACAAAGGGCCAAGAATACCCCACATAATCTTCAGGAAAACTAATGAAGTTAGAAGACTGCTTCCATATATCAAAACTTGTTATAAAACTAGATTAATTACAGGGCCTCTGGGTGGCTCAGTCAGTTGAGTGTCCGACTTCAGCTCAGGTCATGACAGCATGGTTTGTGAGTTCGAGCCTCGCATCGGGCTCTGTGTTGATAGCCTGGAGCCTGCTTTGGATCCTGTGGCTCCCTCTCTCTTTGCCCCTTCCCCGCTCATGCTCTGTTTCTCTCTCTCAAAAATAAATAAAAACATTTTAAAAAACTAGATTAATGAAAGCAGCGTGGTATCAGTCCAGGGCTAAATAAACAGATCAGTTGACAAGACAGAGAATGTAGAAACAGACCTGTATATACTTCATTATTGACAAGTACTTGATTTATGACAGAAGTGGCTGTTCTGAAGGGCAGTGGGAGAAAGATGGTCTTTAAAAAAATGGTGCTGGCTCAGTTGTACATCTACATTAAAAAAATAATCTTGATTTCTCTTTCACGCCATACACAAAAATCAGTTTAATGTAGGTTATTGATCTAAGTTAGAAATGAAAATAACGAAGCTTCTAGAAAATAATAGAATAAAAACAATCTTTATCAACTTGGGTGAGGGGAAAAATTCTTAAACAATTTTAAGAATCCCAATCTACTGTTATTAATAAACTGGACTACATTAAAATTAGATAACTTTGACACTAAAGGATTAAGAGAATGAAAAGTCATATCACAAAACAGGATTTTTGCCAACACACACTCTATGACCAAGAGTTTGTATCCACAATATATAAAAAGCATCTACAAATCAATAACAACAGACACCCCCCAAAAGTGAGCAAGACATGTATTTTATTTTTTTAAGTTTATTTATTTTGAGAGAGAGAGAAAGAGCACTCGCATTCATCATGCACTCATGCGCGCACAAGCAGAGATGGCCTGAGAAGAATCGCAAGCAGGCTTGGCACAGTCAGTGCAGAGCCTGACGTGGGGCTCAGTCCCGTGAACTGTAAGATCATGACCTGAGTCGAAGTCAAGGATACTTAACTGACTTAACTGAGCCATCCAGGTATCCTAAAGTGAGCAAGACATTTAAACAAGAACTTCACAAGAGTATATCCAAGCCATCAAACGTATGACAAGGTGCTTGATGTCGTTAGTCATCAAGGAAGTGAACAGTCAAAGTCATACATCAGTGTACAGTCACACGAATGGCTGAAATGAAAATGATTGAAAATAACAAGTGTTGATTAAAATGAGGAACATCTGTAACTCTCCTAACTTCTGGGAGGACTGTAATTCATAGAGCCACTATGGAAAACTGTTTGCACTATCTACTAATTTAAATGCACGTATATCTTACGGCCCAGTGATTTAAATTCTATGTGTATATTAAACAAATGTGTGTTCATGTGCACCAAGTGAATGTTTATTGGAACATTATTTTGGTAGTTCCGACTGAATGCAGGTTTAATATCCAATATAGTTGAATATCCTATATGCTTACATGTAATGTCTTAATATCCATGAGTTGAATGGATAATGATTTCTAATGTACTCATACAACATATAATACATTAGACAATGAAACGAGATTGATTGTATATGTATATATGTCTGTAGATGCAATGCCGTGGATGACTCACACACAGTAATAACTGAAAGAAGACAGAGACTGATTCCGTGTGTGTGAAAAAACAGGACTCTGTTCATCTAAATAATGAATATAGAAGTCAGAATTAGTGATTACCTTTGTGGGTAAAATGGGGACTGGGAGGTTCCTGGGAGGCTAGTAGTATTCTGTCTCATTTTTGGGGAGGTGGTTACAAGGTCACATTTATTGAACTGTACACTGAAGATTTGCACACTTTATGAACATCATTTCCATGATACTTTATTAAAATAAACAGTAAAATGTGTATAGTGACCTTCCCCTTGCTTATTGCTTATCTCTGGCTATTACTCCTCAGACTGTGCCTCTCCTGTTCTGTCCTCTCTACCCCACAGACTTTGGGCCATGATGCCCTGTCCCTGTTGTGTTCACGTGACTGACTCCTACTTGTCACCTCCCTGGGCCCTTTCTTCTCCACACCCTCACCGTCTGCTTTGGGCAACCTTCCATGTCATTCCATCGCTCAGATTACACTGTGTTCTGATGCTGTGTTTACTGCTTTCCCCATAGACTCTCAATTCACTCTTTCGTAATATTCTTACCGGCCCCTTTTAAGAGTGACTGTTGAGTGATTTGTAGCTTCCTGGACTCGAGACCCCTGAAATCACAACTTGTCCAGAGAAGTGTGAACCCTAACCCGACTTATGGAGCCTGGGAAGAAGAGCTTCTGGAGTTAGAGCTGGCTTGGACCAAGGCTTCTCAGGGGAATGCAGGCAGCAGAGAGCCCATGGCGAAGATCAGTGGGTGAACAGATAGGAGCAGAGAACAGGCTTGTGGAAGGGAATGCTGTGTGCGAAGACACCCACGGAGGTAGGGGTGAGACGAGACTGTGTAGGGCTTCAAGACCGGAATGATCAGCTGAGGAGGGTGGGCTTCATTCTGTAAGCAAAGGGGAGGTGTTTGAATTTAGCAAATCCACGTTTCAGAAAATCTGCAGCGTTGAGGAAGGAGAGAGCCTTGAACTGGGGAGATTGGTGTTAGTCTAGCAGTTGAAATGGAAAAATTGAGGAGGGACAGATGCAAGAGATATTCTCCCGTAAGAGTTCATGGCACTGGGTGCTTGGCTGGACATGAGGGGTCTGAGCAAGCTCCTGCATTCAGCAAACATGCATCAAACGCCAGGGATTCCCTGTAATTGTAATTGATACGATGGGTAGGAGGATGGGCAAGGAAGGTCCCCAAAACTCCTTGAGAGTTGGAATGCTTTTCTGTTGGTCATGGGATCTTGGCTCCAACTTATTGTTATTCTCTCGATCCGTATTATCAATATGATTATGATCATAATTCACAGACACTCCAATTCTGCTCTCTGCAATGAACAGAGCCCCAGGCTTAGGAAGGTTCAGATACACATGATGGGACCTTTCACTTCAGATTGTTTATGTTAGCCCTTCAGGACTCAAATGTTGTCACCTCTAGACCTAAGGTGCCCTGTGCAGTGCATTGTGGGCAGGCGTCTGTTACATAGCACTTAACAAACTGTTTTTTTAAATTTCCTGATTGTCTGTTTTTGCCCTCAATGAAAGTTTGAGGACAATAACAGTGTCTTAGTCACAACAGTGCATCCTTAATGCCCGACACAGTGCTCGGTGGACATCCAGTATTTACTGACGTGACTATTGAAAGAGTGAATGAATGGATGAATGAATGAATATGGGCTTAGGGAGGCAGGATTCACCCATGCAGGCGAAAGAACAAGGTGGCGTATATCTTCTGGCAGATAAATGCAGGCATTTAATGCAACAAAAATTCAGTGGAAAGAAACACGAGAAACTATGTGGAAACTACAGACTGGATTTCAGACGGAGAAAATAATAGACAAGGATACTGGGAAATGGGAGTTTCACGGTCACCTTATTGACCTACTCCGGTGTCTAATGCTGTTGTTTACAGTGAATTTTATTGTTTACAGTGAATACATATATATTTCTTTCTTTCTTTTTTTTCTTTAGAGAGAGCACAGCTGGGGAGAGGGGTGGGGAGGGGGGAGAGAGAGAATCTCAAGCACGCTCCACTCTCTGGTAGAACCCAACATGGGCCTCAGACTCAAGACCCTGGGATCATAACCTGAGCTGAAATCAAGAGTCAGACACTCAACCGACTGAGCTACCCAAGCGCCCCATTTGGGTTTTAATTTCTATGTATCTTAGTTTTAATTAGTCAGGAAGAGAATATTACCTTTTGAATTGTCCCCAAGTGCTTTGGGCTGATTTTTTTTTTGCTGCACTTGAATCTACTGGTTCATGCTTTAGCCTCCACCATGCTCTGGCTGAGTGTACTTGGTCAGGGACTGTGGGACACTCTGAGTCAGGGAATGTGTCAAAACTGTCAAAGTCCCCTAAAGCACCTGCCAGTCTTGATCATGAAGAATCTCCACTATAACTTCCTGCCTTGTCTGATTCCAGACTTTTTTCAATTTCTGAGATCTGGCTTTCACCGATGACACATGCACACATTGTTTAAAACCTGTCCTATACAATTTCCAGTACATCTTTGTTTTTTTTTAAATACACTTTTATTTTGGAATAACTCTAGATTTGTGGAAAAGTCACAAGGAGAGAGAGTAAAGGCATTTCCTGCACATCTTTCACCCTATTTGAGGGAGGGTTTCCCTTAACATTATGTTCCAAACTCCAGACTTTGTTAGATTTTCACCAGTTTTAAATTGTCCTTTTGATGTCCCAGGATCCAGTCCAAGATGACACGTAGCATTTATTTGTCATGTGTCCTTACTCAGTCTCTGGTCTGTGACAGTATCTCAGGCTTTCCTCATTTTTCATGACCTTGACAGTTTTTCCCCCAGTTTTATTGAGGTGTAATTGACTTCTAAAATTGTAAGAAATGTAAAGTGAACATTGTGATAATTTGATATACATAGGTTGTAACAGGATTTTTGTCATCAGGTTGATGAAAACATCATCACCTTACATATTTATCTTTTTGTGGGTGTGTGAGAACATATAAGGGCTACTGTTGTAGCAAATATTTTTTTTTAATGTTTTATTTATTTCTAGGAGAGAGAGAGAGAGACAGCATGAGCAGAGGAGGGTCAGAGAGAGAGGGAGTCACAGATTGAAACAGGCTCCAGGCTCTGAGCCGGCAGTCAGCACAGAGCCCGACACGGGGCTTGAACCCACGAACCGCGAGATCATGACCTAAGCGAAAGTCGGACACCCAACCGACTAAGCCACCCAGGTGCCCCTGTAGCAAATATTTTTTAAAGTTTATTAAGTAATTTTGAGAGAGAGAGACAGAGAGAGAAAGAGAGAACATGGGAAAGGCAGCGAGAGGGTAAGAGAGAATCCCAAGCGGGTTCCACAGTGTCCGTGCAGAGTACGATGTGGAACTCGAAGCCACGAACCATGAAATCATGACCTGAGCCAAAACCCAGAATTGGATGCTTAACCCTGAGCCAACCAGGCACCCCCAGACCTCATTCTTCTTATAGATGAAAGTTTGTACTCTTTTACCATCTCTCCATATTTCCCCCCAGAACCCTCCAACTCTGGAAACCACTTTTCTGCCTTCTATTACTATGAGTTAGACTTTTTTTTTTTTTTTAATTTCACATATAAGTGATGCCATGCAGTATTTGTCATTCTCTGTCTGGCTTTTTCACTTATCATAATGCCTTCTAGGTACATCCATGTGGTCACAAATGGCAGGATTTCTTTTTTCTCATGACTACGTAATATTCCATTGTGGATATGGATACATACCTTCTTTATCCATTCATCCATTGCTAGAAACTTAGGTCATTTCCATATCTTGGCTATTGAGAATAGTGTTGCAGTGAACATATCTCTTTGATATCATGTTTTCATATCTTTTGGATATGCTGGAATTGCTGGATCATATGGTAGTTCTACTTTTAATATTTTGAGGAACCCCTCTACTGTTTTCCATAGTGGTAGCACTTGCTTTCATTCCTATCAATGGTGCACAAAGGTTCCATTTTCTCTACATCCTTGCCAACACATGTTATCTCTTGTCTTTTTGACCATAGCCATTCTAGCAGGTGTGAGGTGATACCTCATTGTGGTTTTGATTTACATTTCCCTGATGATGAGTGACATTGAGCTCCTTTTCATGTACCTGTTAGCCACTTAGTTGGATGAAAATATTTTTTAATGTTTATTTATTTTTGAGAGGGAGATAGAGAGAGACAGATGGACAGAGAGACAGACAGAATGTGAGTGGGAGGGGGGCAGAGAGAGAGGGAGACACAGAATCTGAAGCAGGCTCCAGGCACAGAGCCTAATGCGGGACTCAAAACCACTAACCACAAGATCATGACCTGAGCTGAATTTGGACACCCAGCCAACTCCAGGTGCTCCTAGTTGTCTTTTTTTTTTCTTTTTTTTTGCTATTGAGTTGTATGTGTTCTTTATATGTTTTGGGTATTAATCCCTTATCAGATATATGATTTGCTAGCATATATATGATTTGCAAATATTTTCTCCCATATGGTAGGCTGCTTTTTCATTATTGATAGTTTCCTTTGCTGCACATCAGCTTTTTAATTTGATGTTGTCTGCTTGTTATTATTCTTGTTGCATTTGCTTTTGGGGTCAAATCCAAAAAGTCATTGATTTAGTTTGAGATCAGGAAGCATGATGCCTCCAGCTTTTTTTCTTCTTTCTCAAGATTGCTTTGGTTCTTCTAGTCTTTTGTGGTTCCATATACATTTTAGGATTATTTTTTCTATTTCTGTGAAAATGCCATTGGATTTTTGATAGCAATTGTATCAAATTTGTAGATTGCTTTGGGTAATACGGGCATTACAATATTATTCTTCCAGTCCATGAGCCGGGAATGTCTTTCCAGTTTTTTGTGTCTTCCTCAGTTTCTTTCATCAATGTCTTATACTATTTAGTATACAAATGTTTCATTTCTTTGGTTAACTTTTTTTCCTGGGTATTTTATTCTTTTTCATGTAATTGCAAATGGGATTTTCTCCCTTATTTTTTCTGATACTTTCTTGTTAGTGTATAGAAATGGAAATGATTTTTGTAAGTTGGCTTTGTGTCCTGGTTTTACTGAATTTATTAGTTCTAGCCGTTTTTTGGTGGGCTCTTTGAAGTTTTCTATATGTAATATCACGTCATCTGCGAAGAGAGACTGTCTTATTTCTTCCTTTCTGATTTGGATGCCTTTTATTTATTTTTTCTTCCTAAACTGCTCTTGGTAGGACTTCCAGTGCTATAGTGAATACAAGTGGTAAGAGTGGACATCCTTGTCTTCTTTTTGACGTTCGAGGAAAAGCTTTCAGCTTTTACCACTGAGTATGATGTTAGCTGTGCTCTTGTCCTTTATAGCCTTTATTAGGTTGAGAATCTTTCTCCCTAAAACCAGTGTGTTGAGAGGTTTTATCATGAATGGATGTTGAATTTTGTCAGATGACTTTTCTGCATCTCTTGAGGTGGTCATATGATTTTTATCTTTCATTTTGTTACTGTGGTGTATCATATCGATTGTGGATATTGAACCATCCTTGCATCCCTGGAATAAATCCCATTTAATTGTGATGTTTGATCTTTTTTAACATATTGCTGATTCAGTGTGCTGATAATTTATTGAGGATTTTCACATCCATGTTCATCTGAGATAGTGGTATATAATTTTCTTTTCTTGTAATGTCTCTATCTGGTTTTGGTGCTTAGTAATGCTGGCCTCCTGTATTGGGTTTTGAAATATCCTCTCCTCTTCTATTTTTGGAAGGAGTTTGGGAAAGACTGGTAATGATTCTTCTTTAAATGTTTGGTAGAATTTACAGGTGAAGTCATCTGGTCCTGGACTCATGTTTGTCAGGTTTTTCATCACTGAGTCAATCTCCTTATTAGTAATCAATCTGTTCATGGTACGTTTCTAGGAATTTATTAATTTCTAGCATGTTGTCCAATTTGTTGGTATAGATATCACCTGCTGTTGAAAAGTTTTTGTTACTCCATTTCACTTTTACAAGTGGCCTACATTGGTACTTGTTTTTGCTAACTGGAAGAAATTTGAACGGGATTTTTGCTCACAAAAAGTGAAAATGGCTTTCAGTATTTATTTTGCAGTGAGCCATTACAGAGGCACTGCACACCCCAAGCAGTAAAAGTGGTGCCAAGAACCTCTTTCCTGAGGAACTACACTCAGCCTGTCCACATTAAGCTGACATAGCTTTGAACTTTGTCTATGACCATATGTGATTTATCTCGATTTATTTTGTGCATCCATTAGCAAGATGGTATCAGAAAATCCTAAGAAAGCTTAATTTTTGGGTCTGAGAATACTCAAAGATTTTTCCATATAAATTAATGGTAATTGCTTCTTTGACTTACGCCATTTAGGTTTATGAAAGATTTCATAGGAACACTCTACTTTTGAGTATCCAAGGGAAACGTATATAATTATTCATAGTGGTCTCTTATGATCTTTTGTATTTACATGGTATCAATTGTGATGGCTCCTCTTTCATTAAAAATTTCTTTTAACATTTATTTATTTTTGAGAGACAGAACAGAGAGCATGAGTGGGGCAGGATCAAGAGAGAGAGGGAGACACAGAATCTGAAGCAGGCTCCAGGCTCTGAGCTGTCAGCACAGAGCCCAATCTAGGGTTCAGACTCACAAACCATAGATCATGACCTGAGCCAAAGTCGAATGTTTACTTGACTGAGCCACCCAGGTGCCCCATCTCCTCTTTCATTTCTAATTTAATTTGAGTCCTCTCCCTTTTTTTCTTGTCTGCCTAAACTGTGGCTAAATGTTTGTGTATTTTACCTTTTCAAAAAACCAGCTCTTAGTTTTAGTTTCTTTCATTTATGTCTGCACTGATCTTTGTTATTTCCTTCTTTATACTAACTTTGGATTCAGTTTGTTCTTCTTTTTCCAGTTCCTTGAGGTTGTTTATTTGAACTCTTTCTAGTTTATTAACCTAGGTGTTTATCTCTACCAACTTCCATCTTAGAATTGTTTTTCCTCCATCCCATAAGCTTTGTTCTGTTGTATTTCCATTTGTCTGTTATTTTATTTCTTTTTTGATTTCTTTATTTTTATCCATTTATTGTTCAATAACATATTGTTTCATCCTCACATATTTGTAAATTTTCCACTGTTCTCTTTGTAATTGATTTCTAGCTTCATATTAGAGAAACAAGTGGTCGGAGAAGACTCCTTTAGATTTCAGTTTTCTTTAAAAAAATTTTTTTTAATGTTTTATTTATTTCTGAGAGAGAGAGACAGTGTGAGCAGGGGAGGGTCAGAGAGAGAGGGAGACACGAATCTGAAACAGGCTCCAGGCTCTGAGCTAGCTGTCAGCACAAAGCCCGACACGGGACTCAAACCCATGAACCGTGAGATCGTGACCTGAGCCAAAGTCGGCTGCCCAACTGACTGAGCCACCCAGGCACCCCTAGATTTCAGTTTTATTAAGTGTAGTAAGACTGTTTATTTGTGGCTAACATATGATCTGTCCAAAGAGTGTTCCATATGCACTTCAGAAGAATGTGTATTCTGCTGATCTTGGATGGAAATTGTCATAAATATCTGTTAAGTCTATCTGCTCTGATGTGTAGTTTAAGTCCAACATTTCCTTATTGATTTTGTCTGAAGACCTATCCGTTAATAAAAGTGGGGTACTGAAATCCGCTAATATTATTGTACTGCTGTCTATTTCTCCCTTCAGGTCTGTTAATATTCGCTTTATATATTTAGGTGCTTATATGGTGAGTGCATAAGTATTTACAAATGTCATAATATCCTCTTGTTGGATTGACCCTGTTATTATTATCTAACGACCTTTTAGTGCCTCTTATTAGAGTCTTTGTTTTAAAGCCTTATTTTGTTCTGATATAAGTACGGCTGCTTCAGTTTTCTTTTGACTTCATTTTTAGTCTCTGTATGTTTTTAAAGTTGAAGTGAATATCTTATGGATAGCATAATTCTTGTTTTTAAAATCCATTCAGCTATCTACCAATTGATGTGACAAATGTGTTCTCTCCCAACCTGAGCCTGAAAGCTGTGTCAGATGAGGGATGGGTATTCAAGGTGAATGGGACCGCTCCTCTTGATCTGACCGCGGTTCCCTCACCTCTCCTCTCTGCCCATTGGCCAGGTGTGGAGGGTGGTGGGGGCGAAGAGGAAGAAAAATTCATTCAACCGTTGCATGTCTTTGATTAGAGAACTTAGGCCATTTACATTTAAAGTAATTATTGATAGATACAGACTATTGCCATTTTGTTAATTGTTTTCTGGCTGTTTAATATTTCCTTTGTTCCTTCGTTTTTTGCTCTTTCGTTGTCATATGACATTTTTCTGTAATGGAACACTGAGATTCCTTTTTGTTTATCTTTTGTGCATCTATTGTAGGTTTTCCTTTTTTGGTCACCATGAGGCTTATATAAAACATCTTATATCTATAACAGTTTAGGCTAAACTGATAACAATTTAAGCTTGAACACGTACAAAAGCTATATATTTTTACTCCTGCATGCCCCCTCATTTTAGGTTTTTGATGTCATAGTTGACATCTTTATTGCTGGTGTATCCATTAATAAGTTGTTGTAATTATAGTTATTTTTACTACTTTTGTCTTGAAACTTTCATACTAGATTTATAAGTGATTTACCTTTCACCATCACATTAGGGTATTCTGATTTTAACTATATGTTTACCTCTACCCATGAGTTTCATACTTCCCTATGTTTTCCTGTTCCTAATCAACACACTTTTGTTTCAGCTTAAAGAAGTCTCTTTAACATTTCTTGTATGGCTGGTCCCGGTGGTGATGAACTCCTTCTGGTTTTGCTTGTTTCTGAAGCTTTTTTTCCCCCCGTTTCAGTCCTGAAGGACCACTTCGCAGGTTTGGTTGGCAGTTTTTCCTTTCAGCACTTTGAATATATCATGCCACCCCCTTCTGACCTGCAGTTTTTGCTGGAAAATCTGCTGGAATTCTTATAGGGTTCCCTTTTATGTAACAAATTGTTTTCCTCTTGCTGCTTTTAAGATTCTCTCCTTGTTTTTAACTTGACAGTTTATTTATAATGTATCTCACTGTGGGCCTTTTTGGACTTTTTTTTTTTTTTTTTTTTTTTTAACTTTCTAGGTTTCCTGGTTTAGATGTCTGTTTTTCCCCTGAGGCTAGGGAAGTTTTTAGCCACTGTTTACTTGAGTTACTTGAGTAAGCTTTCTGCCCTTTCTCTCTCTCCTCCTTCTGGAACCCCTAAAATGCAAATATTGGTCTGCTTGATGGTGTTCCATTAAGTATCTTTTTTAAAAAATTTATTTATTTATTTTGAAAGAGAGAGAGAACAGGCATGAGCAGGGAAGGGGCAGAGAGAGAGGGAAAGAGAGAGAATCCCAAGCAGGCTTCTTACTGTCAGTGTGGAGCTGGATGTGGGGCTTAAACTCCTGAATGGTGAGGTCATGTCCTGAGCTGAAACCAAGAGTCAGATTCTTAACTGGCTGAGCCACCCAGGTGCCCCTGTTCCATTAAGTATCTTAAGCTAGCTTTACTCTTCTTCATTGTTTTCTCATTTTGCTTCTCTGATTGATTGAATTTTACGGGCCTGTCTTTGAGTTCACTGGTCCTTTGTTCTTACTGCTTTAGTCTGTTGTTGAACCTCTCTATTGAATTTTTCAGTTCACTTATTGTATCCTTTAGGTCTGTGGTTTCCAAATGGTTCTTTTCAATGTTTTCTCCTTGTTGAAATCTCACTTTGCTCATGCATGGTTCTGCTGACCTCGGTGAGCATCTTTATGACCAATACTTTGAACTGTTTATCAGGTAAATCACTGATCTCTATTTCATTAAGGTATGTTTTGAGAGTTTTATCTTGTTCTTTTGTTTGGAACATATTCCTCTGTTTCCCAATTTTCCTTGTCTCTCCATATTGACTTCTGCATTTAGACTGCTCTCCCAACCTTGAAGGAGTGGTACCCTGGAGGAAATGAACCTTATTGTTCAGCTGGGTCCTAGCTCTTTGTTATCTCTCACACTTTTGTGATTGTCCAAGCTGCCTTCTTTGTTCTTAGAGGTTCCCAGTGGTTGAGGGTATGTCAAGCCCTCTCAGTGTCCCAAAAGGGAGGATCTTAGTTAACACCTAGATGCAGGATGACTGGAAGCCAGACCCTCCTGAAGCAACTTTTAAAGTATGCAGATGCACATCCTTCAGGGACACTTGGAGATAAGTGTTTCTGTCTGCTGTCTCTGGGTTGAGTTTTGGAGGGATAGCTGGTTAAGAACCATTTCTTTGTTTTCTGTGGTATTCTTGAACCTGTGAATGTAATTCTACCGGCCACCAGGGCCAGTAGTTCAAGAGGTGCATCCTCTGGGCAGTGGCCACCCAAATCAGGGCACTTCATGTGTCTGTGCAGGCTCCTTTCAGTGAGGCATTGGCGACCTGGAGCAGGGCAGAGGAAGAATACAAAGATGGTGCCCACCAACCTTCCGGGTCTTCAGAGAGGACTGCAGTAGGCCCTCAGATTTATGTGAAATTGGGTTCCTGACCCTCAGGCTGTACTTTGAAGATATGCATATTCATCTCTTTTGGGAAAGATTGGAAGATGGGTGTTTCTGTCTGCTGCCTATGCTCTGAGGCCTGGGGTAGGGGGTTACCATGGTGGGTCTCCATGGTTCTGTTTAGAATGTTTCTTTGTTTGCCATTGTTTTGTGGTCTTCAGGGATGCAAACCTAGTGTGCTTTTAGAGCTAGGTATTGGGGGGGGTCTGTCTGTCAGGTGAAATTTCTTAGAAGTTGGTTTGTTAGATGTTGGGTCCAAATTTTGCTCCTTAAGTTGAAGCTGGGAGTTGTGAGTTCCTTCCTCATTGTTTGGTGCTGTGGAGTGTGGGTTTTTTCCCTTTTGCCTGATGTGTAGTGGTTGCTCAGCTAGTTTCTGGATTTCCTTCAAAGGGAGTTGTTCCATGTGTATCTGTAGATTTGGTATGTTCTGTGGGAGAGAGAAGTTCAGGAGGCTCATCTGTCACCATCTTGGATCAGAACCCATGAGCCTGACAGATTTAAAAGTACTGATCAGGTGTTTTATAAAATGTCCCTTACTTGGGGTGTGTCTCACTTTTTTTCATGATTAGACTGATTATGGGATTTGGGAAGAATATCACAGAGGTGGTGAAGTGCCCTTTTCATCACACGAAGGTGCACATGTCCATGTGATATTACTTGCTTTTAATCTTGATCACTTGGCTCAAGTAGTGTCTGCCAGGTTAATTCCCTGTAAAGTTATTGTTTTTCCCTTCTCACACGTTAATTTTTGTAAGTTGGGCATTAAGTTCCAAATCCCCTCACTCAACAACTCCTGGACTGGGGAATAGTCACATTTATTATGTGGCAATCTTCAGTAAGGAAAATGTATCCCTTCTCTCCCCAAATGTATGGTTCAATCATTGATTTGTATCAGCAGATCTCTTAGATGTTTATTTCACATTGTTGCTATGATCCAAATCTATATCATTTATTTTGTTCCCTAACTTGTTCCCGCTTTGGGTACTGGGAGCTCTTTCAGGCCTCTCCCGTATCCCTTGGAAATGACCTTGTCCTTGTATGTTTTGGACACTCTCTTACTCTGTGATAGTACAGAGTGCGCTAGGCTCATCTGATACATATCTATTTTTTAACTTTTGCCTCTTCCTAGTATATTCTCCAAGGTGTTTTGTCATACATGTATTTAAAAAGGAGATGATTTAGTGTCAACCAAGTCCACCCTCAAAGGGTCCAATAAGAGAAATACTTAGTAGTTTCACATATCCAGTGAAAGTTCAGCACAGTGTTATATCTGTCTCTATCTTTATCTCTATCTCTATCATGTCCTATCTATATATTTTAAATTTTTGTTTATTTTTGAGAGAGCCAGAGCAAGAGAGAGCACACAAGCAGGGGAGGGGCAGAGAGAGAGGGAGAAAGAGAATCCCAAGCAGGCTCCACACTGTCAGCACAGAGCCTGACGAGGGCCTCGATCCCACAACCTGTGAGATCAGGACCTGAGCCGAAACCGAGTTGGACGCTTAACCGACTGAGCCCCCCAGGCGCCCCATGCATGTATTTTGATAAAGGTGAACATCTTCATTTGAACTTTTATAAAGCTCTGAAATATTTTTAATTATGACTCCAGCCCATAAAGTCTCATTCAGGTGATGGAAAGAAGTCTACCGAGCAATGATGGGGGATGCTGAGTGGTGTGGTGACTTCTGTCTTACCTGAATGTAGCGTGTGCACACGAATGAGCACGTGCGCACACATGCATGACCTCTTTGCGCCTACAGCTACTCTCATTCTTTTCTTCCGGTGTTGGTGGGTCTCTTGAGAGAATCAAGGTCTGGGCGTGGATGCTGCCGCTCACATCCCCCAATTCCTGGGTTGGCATTATTTTCAACCCCTTTTCCCGTGTTCAGGCACGTGGCCTGTGAGTGGAAAAGGGAAGGCTTCCGTTGTGAGCCATGAGGCCAAGGTACTAGCTTCTGAGACTTGAAATCCCCTTTGAAAATGGGTTGGAAATGGTTCAACAGTGGCTTGCTCACTCTGAGAAAGCATCTCCAAGCAGAAAGCAGAGAAGATGGGAACGAAGAGGAAAGGAAATGTGGTGGGAGGGGAGGGCGTGTCCGGACGCACACACGTGGCAGGCACTTCCGGTGCGTGGAGCGGGAGGAACGCGCCTTTGTCTTCGGAGCCGCCCACCTCCGGCTGCAGGCGCTCTGCGCGCCCTGCGCATGCGTGCTGCCGCCTGCCGGCCGCTCTGGCCTCCGGCTTCCCGTGTGCCTCGGATGCAGGCCAGTCAGATCCCTGCAAACCCGATAACGACATTCACTGTAGGGTAGCTGGAGCTTTCTCACTCCAGCAAATATTTGAAAATTAGAATAATGGGGGCGCCTGGGGGGCTCAGTCGGTTGAGCGTCCGTCTTTGCGCAGGTCATGATCTCACGGTTCGTGGGTTCGAGCCCCGTGTCGGGCTGTGTGCTGACAGCTCAAAGCCTGGAGCCTGTTTCAGATTATGTGTCTCCTTCTCTCTCTGACCCTCCCCTGCTCACGCTCGCTCGCTCTCTCTCAGAAATAAATTTTTAAAAAAATTTTAAAAAATGGAATAATGGCCAGACAGTTCCCAGGGCATGGTATACGTGGCTTGTGAAAGGAACGCCTTTGGGTCACTATGGTTTTTTTTTTTTCTTCTTTTTAATAAAAACAAAGATGAATTGGGAGCCCCTACATGCTCTGAGCATGAAGGGGGAAGGAAGCGTAGATGCTCCAGGCCTGTGGAGCAGTCTCAGGAAATCTCCTGATGACCGGCGTTAACATTGATGCACATCAGCAATGGGTGGTGTACAGGGAGGCCTTCAGAAGAGGCAGGCCCTTGCCCTCCATGACTTTTGTTTTATTTTACTTTACTTTTTAATTTTAAACAGGCTCCAGGCTCATCGTGGGGCTCCGACTCATGACCCTGACATCAAGAGTCATGCACTCCACAGACTGAGCCACTCAGGAGCCCCTGCCCTCTGTGACTTTTATACAGTTGCTTTCTTACTTAATTTGGACCTTTTTTCTATTTTCTTAGATTACTTTACTGGATCTTTGTATTGGGTTTAGAATATAGTTGACCCTTGAACATAGATTTGAACTGCGACGGTTAACATTTATGTGGATTTTTTTTTTATAAATATAGTACAATACTGGAAATGTATTTTCTCCTCCTTATGACTTTCTAAATAACCACCTTTCCCCCAGCTTACTTCATTGAAGAATACAGTACACATAACACACAAAACAAAATATGTGTTAATTGACTGTTATCAGGAAGGCTTCTAGTTAAATTTGTTAGTAGTTAAAATTTGTTAGTAGTAAAATTTGGGGGGAGTGAAAGTTATATGTGGATTTTCTTTTTCTTTTTTAAGTTTATTCATTTATTTTGAGACAGAGCACAAGCAGGGGAGGGGCAGAGAGAGGGAAGGGGGGAGGGAGAGAGAGAGAGAATCCCAAGCAGGCCCCGCGTCATCAGCATAGAGCTAAATATGGGGCCTGAACTCACAAACTGTGAGATCATGACTGGAGCTGAAACCAGGGATCTGATACTTAAACAACTGAGCCCCCCAGGTGCCCCGTCTACATGGATTTTCAATGGCACAGGGACTGGTGTTCCTAATGCCTGTTCAGGGGTCACCTAACTCTCACAGGATTGCTATTGAGACCCTGGAAAGAAGGTTGATGTGCTTGGATAAAGTATGAGTGTTTATAAAGAAGATATTCAACAAAAAGGCTTGTAGATATAGACGAACTGCTGTGGGTGAAGAAAGTATTCACTTCAGTCTCTTATCTCTTTTCTGTCTTTAAATGGCAGAAAGGAGGATGTGCTTCTGGAAGGCACAGAGCATGGTGAAAAGCTTGCCAGGGTGGCAGCTTTTAAAGTCTCTGGGTTTCTGACACAGCTGGGTCCACTTGTGACACAGCGCCGAACGACACACTTGGTCATTTTCATTTGCACACCGAAGGAAAGTTTTGTGAGAGTAAACATATATTTCTTTTGCTTGCAAACCAATAGTTCTATTGGTGATGAGCTATTTGAATAAAATTGCTGACCAGCAATAAAAAACAGATTTTAAAACTTCTTTATTGATAAAATCACCTGAATGGAAAGTTTTATGTAGTGCGTGGAGAAAGAATAATGACTTTTTCTATTATGCATTAAATTTAATTCCCACCAAAATAAGGCCAGTACCCGGGAGCCTGGGTGGCTCAGTTGGTCAAGTGTTTGATTCTTGATTTTGGCTCAGGTCATGGTCTCGCAGTGGTGGGATCGAGCCCCGTGTTGGGCTCTGTGCTGGCTGTGTGGAGCCTGTATGGGAGTCTCTCTCCTGCTCGCTCTCTCTCTGCCCCTCTCCTGCTTATGCTTTCTCTGTCTCTCTCAAAATAAATAAACTTTAAAAAAAAAACTTAAAAAAAATAAAGCCAGTACCTAGCCTAGCATCTATTTTGAATCTCTTGCTTGCGTGTTTCCACACAAAAACACAAGAAGATAAACTGGCCTTCAAATAAAACTGGTGGGTAGTTGCCCTAATAATCTAGATAGAGACTTCCTTTTTGGCACGAGCAGAGTAGATGTCTAGTTATGTTTAGAATCATGTTGTTTTAGCAAAGGAGTTATTTGTAGGAGGAAATTTACCATCTGAGTAATTCCAAGATTATAGTTGTCCAGTCTGAGTGGGATATTAGGTGGATGGATTTATCATTGCATGAACATTTATTCCTCTAACTCAGGGTAGTTATCAATGTGGTCTAGACATCTGGCATGGATGATTCAATGTCTTGTTCTCTGTCAGTGTGGTCTAGGCATCGGCGTGGGTGCCACATCTTATTCTCTGCCACCCATCTCTGGTGAAAGGACACTCATTTGAGCACAAAGAGGCTTTCTAGTGTGGTACCTTCCAATGAAGAGTTGAGGGTCCCCGCAAAGCCTCAGTGACAGTGAAAAGTGGGGCCTGGGTGGCCAGCTAGCCTCACTGGCTTCCACACAATACCCACAACTCAGATTTGTGTCTCAAAAGTTTATAAACTACTACATTAAATTCAGTTTCAGAGTTGCTTGTAAAAAAATGTAGACCGAGCACTTGTAATCCCTAAATGCCAAAGGACTGCTCTTACAGCTTTTCTTGACCAGAAAGAGCATTTTGAGTTTTGAGATATGTTGTGATCAGGGTCAAAAGAGTTTTTAGACATTAGCTTTGTTAAAGATTGCTCTTCGTCAGCTGGGGAGAGCTGGTGGATGCCAGAGGTACTCTTAGGTCTGCAAAGTGGTGCCCTTGCCCTTGGGGACTGCTTCCCACTGCCCGCAAAACTGTGGGCTCACCTCCCAGCCCCGGCATGGCGCCCATCGCCTCTGAGCTGCTGAGGATGGTGGCCCTTGCCACAGTGACACTTCTCTGCTGCCGTCAGGGGTACTTCCAGACGCCGAAGCTGGGGCTGGTGCTGAGGCCGCCGCCGTTGCCTTCCTCCTTGAAGCTGAATTGTGCCCGAGCACTAAAGGTACTCTGTTCAATTGGGAAGGGTCTCTTCCACCAACATTGTGCTCCTTGCTGACCCCTGTTTCTAAGGAATGCTGCCTTATGTTTCCAATACCTTTGAGTTTTTCTGTGGAAAATCCATTTTGCTGCCCTCTCCTCCGGGACCCTATTACTCTGAGATCCGAGGGGCAGAAAGTGTGTTTTTCTCACGTTTGCCCCTCTCCTCCAGTGGTCGGGGCCTACACTCACTTCTTATTCTCTCTTTTAGGATGAATTCCTTCTTGGGAAGTCACTGGTCCTCAGGCGTCAGCCCTTAGTCCTTCCTGAGTACATACACAGTCTACAAGGTCCGTCTGTGCGCGGTCCTGGAGCCCCTCACGCTTCTGTCTGCCAAAGTTACCACCTTCGTCCTTGAGGTTAAACCTTCATGCGTGACAGTGTGGAGGGCCCAGTGACGTGAGAGATACCGCAGTCACATTGTCCTCACACCCAGGGGCTTCCACAGAGAGAACAGAGAACATCTGATGTAGATTTAAGGTCTGTATACAGTCGGGAGGAGAGGATTATGAACTTGCCAAAGAAAAGCCTCGAACCACCAGCGGTTCCTCCCAGAGTTAGCATTCTATGCGCAAAAGCTTGCCCATGTTAGTCATTTAGCAAGTGATTCTGACGTGCTTCGGAACCTTGCTATTTTTATATGAATGGTGACAGCATTTCATATGAGTCCTTGAGAAAAAACAAAGCAAAACACGGCAACTTCTATATTGTCTCGAGCAACTGCTACGTATTTGTTTTCCACTTACTGTTTTTTATTAGAGCTTCTTTTCATTTTTGACTCCCACACCTGTGTTTGTGCCGCTTTTATTACGCCATCATTCTGTTCAGATGTGCTGGTGGCAGAAGGGTGGGGAAGGTAGCGATTTCTCAGCAGACTGGTTGGTGTGGATGGGATGACTGGGCTTTGTAACCGTCACCAAACACCCACACCCCCACCCACCTGTCCTTCATCTGGAGATCTGATGATGCCATGTTCGATTCACAGCTCAGATGGCAGGTCCCCCTTTCCGTGGCGCATCGGATGGAGCCACAGGATCCACAGACACGGTTCTCCAGAACCTTTCCGGGATGTCTGTGGAAGGCAATAAAATCATAAACGTATGGAGGAAATGCCCTCATAGCCTCCCTGAGAAATGCATTTTTATTCAGAAAGATCTTCCTGGTGTCTGGTTAAACCTTGTTGCAAGTAAACCCATTTCCCCATCATTCTGTTCTTCGTAGGACAGAACAAGAAGGATTCACTCTGTGTTTCAGCAGTTATGATTTTTTAGACAATTTTTAAAATTCAGAATTAGAAAAATTGGTTTGTAAAAGTCCATAAGAAAAATTGAAACATAAGGAAAGCTGTGTTTCACTCTACGGGGATGGGGGGGACACCTTTTCCCCAAGTATTCAAATGGATTTTTCAGAGAGAAAAATTTCTACAGTGGAGGGGCGCCTGGGTGGCTTAGTCAGTTGAGCATTTGACTCTTGATATTGGCTCAGGTTGTGATCTTGTGGTTGTGAGATCGAGCCCTGTGACAGGCTCCATGGAGCCTGTTTGGGATTCTCTCTCTTGTGCCCTCTCTGTGCCCCTCTCCCCTGCTTGTGTTCTCTCTCTCACTCTCAAATAAATATTTAGAAAAATTTCTAAAGTGGCAAACAAAAAACATATGCTAAAAAGTAAACTCAAACTATAAACTTGTTGGGGGAGAGGGAGAACTGAGGATTTGTTTTAGATGTTACTCATATGGACGAGGCAGTGATGGAAGAAGACCACCATGCTGACAATTGCCGAGTGATGAAAGGTTCAGTTTGTCTAGTTTGAGAGTGGAGTGAAGAACTTTCTTGCTCCATTTCAGAGTGATGAACCCCCCTGGGGCCCAGGGGATCACCGAGCCCGGAGCTGGGCCATCATGCATATTGGAGTTTCATATGCTCTTGAGTGATGCTAGTTAACACCTGTACTTACCCCCTCCTTTTAAAAGAAATGTTTGTTTATTTATTTATTTAGAGAGCATGAGCAGGGGAGGGGCAGAGGGAGAGAGAATCCCAAGCAGGCTCTGTGCTGTCAGCACTGAGCCCAACACCGGGCTTGATCTCAGGAACTATGAGATTATGACCTGAGCCGAAATTCAGATTCGAATGCCTAACCCACTGAGCCACGTAGATGCCCCCATACTTACCCATTTTTTACTAAGAGAAGCCTTCTAAGTAAATAAATTGAAGACTGATCAGCTGGCTGCTTCTTGGAGATCTTTAAGGACCAGAGGGATCGTGACAGTACGTTTTTGACAGGCTGCTAAGCATATGCTTTTTCTTTTCTTTCTTTCTTTTTTTTATAGTTTATTGTCAAGTTGGTTTCCATATAACATCCAGTGCTTATCCCAACAATTGCCCTCCTCCATGCCCTCACCCCCCTTTCCCTCTTCCCCACCCCCATCAGCCCTCAGTTTGTTCTCAGCATTCAAGAGTCTCTCATGGTTTTCCTCCCTCCCTCTCCCCAACTATTTTTTCCCCTTCTCCTCCCCCATGGTCCTCTGTTAAGTTTCTCCTGTTCCACTTATAAGTGAAAACATATGGTATCTGTCCTTCTCTGCCTGACTTATTTTGCTCAGCATAACACCCTCAAGTTCTATCCACGTTGCTACAAATGGGCAGATTTCATTCTTTTCTTCTCATTGCCATGTAGTATTCCATTGTATAGATAAACCACATCTTCTTGATCCATTCCTCAGTTGATGGCCATTTAGGCTCTTTCCATGATTGGGCTATTGTTGAGAGTGCTGCTATGAACATTGGGGTCCATGTGCCCCTATGCATCAGCACTCCTGTATCCCTTGGGTAAATTCCCAGCAGTGCTATTGCTGGGTCCTAGGGGAGTTCTCGTGTTAACTTTTTGAGGAACCTCCACACTGTTTTCCAGAGGGGCTGCACCAGTTTACATTCCCACCAACAGTGTAGGAGGGTGCCCATTTCTCCACATCCTCGCCAGCATCTAGAGTCTCCTGATTTGTTCATTTTGGCCACTCTGACCAGCGTGAGGTGGTATCTCAGTGTGGTTTTGATTTGTGTTTCCCTGATGATGAGTGACGTTGAACATCTCATGTGCTTCTTTAAATCTGCTGGACCTTCCTCCCCTCCCCACAGTGGTTATTTAACTTCTGTTTATCCTGTACATGAAAGGGCTACATAAAATTCTTGCCTGCAGGTGTCTTTTATGGGAGAGGAGGTGGTAAGCATGTAATAATTTAAAGAACAAAACATAAAACTAGATAACACTCTTGTTGATTTCATCTGTATCACTTAGGATGAATCCAGCCTTAAGAGAATACCCATGCAGGATGTCTTTAGTAGTAATTTATTATCCCACGTAAACAGGTTGAAACAATGTGCCTCCCTTGGCTGAATTCAGCCACTCAGTAATCTGATCAGGGTCCTTGGGCTCTCCTTCTCTGGGCTGCATCTCCAGCCTCTGGCTCCTGTCTTAGGCTGAAGAATGCCATCGCCATAGTTCCAGGCATCGTATCCTCCTAGGATGCAAAGGCCAGAAGAGAGCACTTGTCCATATGTCCCTTTTAAGAGCAATGGAACATTTCTCAAAAGCTCTGTTTCCCTGTGAGACTTACCAACGTGTCTCATTGGCAGGAGGGATCTGCGGGGCCATTCCCAAGCCTCTCGCCGTCTGGGGAGATGGGTCGCTTCCCATCCTGGGGCTGGGTGAGCCCAAGCACTGCCTGCTCTCTACCTCTGCAGTCAATAGTGGGATCCTCTAGAAAGAGATGGTGCAGGAGTGGGAGTGGGTATACGCTGAGCCTTCCATATCTCCTTCTCCCTCTTCAGTACGCTTGTAGAACTGGGAGATTCAGGTGCACACATGCGTGCACCCACCCACAAACATAGTTGCCTATGGCTGACTTGGTTGTCTTGTATTTTCCTGAGGCTTAAATAATTAAGAAGCGCAAGAAGGGTTACCTTCTATTCTACAGTGTTGTGTGTTTTGTTATAGTCTAATTATTTGAAAATTATCAGTCTTGGTAACTGTAATCAGAATAGATATTTGATTATGTAGTTCTATTCCATTACTATTCTGCATAAAGAGGTCTCTATTAAAAAATGTGTGATACGTGAATTCCTTAAAGGGAGTGTGCTTGGCTATTGATGATCTGTGGGGTGTCGTCAGGAAACTATGCCAGGATCCCTCACAGTTTTCCCTCTAGGGTAACGTCCTAGACAGTGGCCACCAAGTCTGTAAACCCAGGAGCAAGCAAGAGCTTGAGGGGAAAGCTGACATTATGTTTTGAATATTTGACATTCTTGTGAAGATAGAGATATCTGATAGAAACATGTCTGAAAGGGGCGCCTGGGTGGCTTAGTCGGTTAAGCGTCCGACTTTCGCTTAGGTCATGATCTCGCGGTTCGTGGGTTCGAGCCCCGCGTCGGGCTCTGTGCTGACTGCCAGCTCAGAGCCTGGAGCCTGTTTCAGTCTGTGACTCCCTCTCTCTCTGACCCTCCCCTGCTCACTCTGTCTCTGTCTCTCTCTCTCTCCTAGAAATAAATAAAAATATTTAAAAAAAAAAAAAAGAAACATGTCTGAAATACAGCGGGACGTCTGGGTTGTAGGCAGACTCAGGAGTCATGAGGTGGTAGCTAAAATCATGCAGGGTAGATGAGGTTAACAAGTCAACTATTTTTTTTTTAACGTTCCTTTACTTTTGAGAGAGAGAGTGCACACGCAAGTGGGGGAGGGGCGGGGGGGGGGACAGAGGATCTGATGCAGACTCCAGGCTCTGGGCTGACAGCAGTGAGTGCAGTGCGGGGCCTGAACCCACAAACTGTGAGGCCATGAGCTGAGCCAAAGTCAGATCCTTAACTGACTTGAGCCACCCAGGAGCCCCCAAGGTTAATATATCTTAATTGTAGGTTGAACAGATAGGAATTAGGAAAGTAAATCTCTTTGATGTCTTAGCTATTTTCTGCATCCAAAAGCTCAAAAGAAGCACTGTTAGGATTTTCCCTTGCTTTATTTCTTAGCCTTTACTATTTATGAATTCCAATCAGAGGTACTCAGTCCCAAGGCAAATGCAAATGGGTTTGGATCTAACTCCTCTTCTTTATGAACATGGGTGATTAAGAATTTACAGTGTTTGTATCAAGACAACAGGCTAATGAGTAGACAGAACTACAAACACGGCAAAGCCAAAGAGGGAAGAGGATAATGGTCACATGGACGGTGGTGGAGTTTATAACGATTATTGTCATTACTGTTTCCGCGGGGGTACAGAGAGCCGTGCAGAGTACTCTCAGACACAGTCAGTCCAGCCGCTTTGCCCTGTGCTCTCTGGTTGGTTTGAGATTTCCTAGAGAGCTGGCAGTTGAGTGAGAATTTCAGAGGTGCAGACCTGCTATGGTGTAAGTTTGGGTCCCTTGGTGAGGGATTTCTTCAGGTCTCTTGAAATTCTGCTACCGTAGCGAAGGGGGCGCTAGAGAGTCTTAATCAACTGCCTACTGCTAAGGCTCCCCTATGGAAAGATAGCAACACACACACGCACGCACGCACACACAAACGCACGCGCGCGAGCGCACACACACACCTCTAGCCTCACCTTCCACGAATACTATGAAACTTCCCCTTTTTACATAAACATACTTAAGTTAAAAAAGTTAGCTGACTCAAAAACACTAATCCTACAACTGGTATGTGGATAGGCTCCCGCTCACTGCCCCTGACCTTCCTTCTCTCCTTTTGATCCTACAAAGCCCTGACATTAGTTATACCAACCACGGCCTGCCAGCCAGAGATTCCACAGTGACCTCTTCTTGAATGGAGCCCAGCTGGTAGATTGTGCTTCTTCTTCATGGCCGACCTCTTTCTAACCCTTCTTGTCACCGATCACATCCCATTGTGCTCCCTCACCCCTCGCTGTTCCAGCCTCCTGGGCTCTGTACCTTTGCTCATTCTTCTCTACCTCCCCCTCTGGACCTGTTCACCAAGAGTTAGACCCCAGACCCATGTACACAGCAAAGCTCTGCTGTGGGGCCTTTGCCTCTGACTGCATCGACCTTCACAGCTTCCTGGCATTTGTGAATTTATGTTGCATCTTTCTTTAATGTTTGTTTATTTTTGAGAGAGACAGACAGAGACAGAGCATGTGTGTGGGAGGGGCAGAGAGGGAGACAGAATCCAAAGCAGGCTCTAGGTTCTGAGCTGTCAGTACAGAGCCCGACACGGGGCTTGAACCCACAAACCATGAGATCATGACTTGAGCTGAAGTCAATGCTTGACTGAGCCACGCAGATTCCCTGTGTTGCATCTTTCTTTAAAAAAATTGTATATTTATTTACTTTGAGAGGGAGAGAGAGAGCATGAGCATGATCAGGGGAGGGACAGAGAGAGAAAGGAAAAAGAGAATCCCAAGCAAGCTCTACACTGTCAGCACAGATCCCGATGTGGGGCTAAACTCATCATGACCTGAGCCAAAATCAAGAGCGGGAGGCTTAACCAACTGAGCCCTTAATATGATAGTTTTTTAAATATGGCCACAAATTCTTTGTCTTTGTCCCTTGAACTAGGAGCAGGCTTGTGATTGCTTTGACCAACCTACCATGGAAAAGTTACACCATGTGACATCCGAGACCTGGTCATCAAAGGCCTACAATTTCTAGCACATTATTCTTGAAGCTCAGAGCCCCAGTCTGAGAAGTATGACTGCTTTGACACCACCATGCTGTAAGGAAGCCCAAGACACGTGTAGGCGCTGCAGTTGACTGTCCCAGCCAAGGTTCCGGACGCGTTGAGTGAAAAGGCCTCTAGATGGTCCTCATCTTTAGCCATTCCGTTCTTCCCAAGTTGAAGCCTCAGATATACTTAGCCAGAGCCAAGCCGCACCTGCTGTGCTCTGTCCGAATTCCTGATCCACAGGATCCATGAGCATCATGAAAGGGCTGTGGCTTTATGCTGTGGAGGGTTGGGGTGGTTTGTTTCAGTCTTAAGATAACTGGAACGTTCCTTAAAAAGAGGTTGTAGATCTTCACTGGTCACCCCCATGTAGTCCATCTTAGTTAGTGACAACTATAAGACACTAAAACAAATAAGCAAAAAACACAACAACCCCCCCCAAAAAAAAAAAACCACAAAAAACAAAATAAGCAAGCAAACCAGAATATAAAGAAAGGTGAAGATCTAAAAGACACACACACACACACACACACACACACACACACACACACACAGGCAGAAAGAGAAGGGCCTATCTTTGTGGTTGTATAGATATGGATATATAGATACATAGGACTATAAAGACACAGGTAAGCTAGGTAAAGGCTCAGATACATTATGAACATAACTCTTGATTATTGGATTTTCCTTCCCAAACCTTTATTTTATAACAGCAAGTCGACTTGGTTGAGTCCCTTGCTGCAGTTCTTTCTGCTAATTTTATTTCTCCACAGAACCTACGTGGAGCATATTAGAGCCTGAGGAAAGAAGCAAATATGCCCAAACTTTCCCCTTCATCTCTGCCCAGATAGAAACACATGCAAATGGCTCATTTCAATACCAATCAAATAGATACAAATCAAAAGAATAGTAACACTTTTCACTTAACTCTTTGGAGGGAGTGCATTGTAAAAACCATTTTGTCTAATCATTTGACAACATACATCAGGAGTTCATGCTGTTAATACCTTGTCACCCAGGGTTTTAATACATTCATTTTTAAGGAAGTGGTTATATATATATATATACACATACATATATACATATATATACACAAATATAAAAACATATAGACACACATACATATACAAAACATTATATATATAAAGAGAGACATTTTCTTTGAGGATGTTCATCACAGTATTCATACTTTCAGTAGATAACATTTATGTAATGTTTTGAGCAAGAGAGAGAGTGTGTGTGTGTGCATGTAAGGGAGAGGCAGAGGGAGAGAGAGAGAGAGAATCTCAATCAGGTCTCATGCGCAGTATGGAGCCCAATGGTCTCATGACCGTGAGACCATGACCTGAGCTGAAATCAGGAGTCAGATGCTACACTGATGGAGCCCCCCAGGCGCCCTAGTCAACAACTCTGGACATCGTGGTTCTGAGGGCAGTTTCCACGTGTGGGTTCTTTCCCACAGCAGCTGACACCTACGGTTGAACTCATTTTTGACCATCTGCCTGAAGAGTGTGTCAAACCCTGCTGGTTAAGGGCTCAGCCCCACAAGACGGCCTCCACTGCCGATGCCCCTCTAAAGTCCAGCTTGGTTCCTCTGCTTCTGACCCACTGGGATTTGATTAATTTGCTAGAGTGGCTCACAGAACGCAGAGAAGTTTTACTTCCTAGATCGCAGGTGTGATCTCAGGGGCAGCCAGCTGGAACAGGTGAGACAACCGGATTTGGGGAAAGGCTCTGTGAACAGGCCACATGCCCCACACCTCCAGGGGTTCACCGGCCCAGAAGTGGTCTAGACCCTGTCCTTTAGGTTTTTTATGGAGATTCCATTATACATGCACAGTTGATTAAACCATTGGTGGTTGGTGATTGATTCAACCTCCAGCCCCTCTCCCCACTCTGGGGTCTGGGGTGCGGCTGGAAGTTCTAACCCTCTAATCACATGATTGACTCTCCTGGCAACAGCCCGCATCCTTAGGTGTTTTCCACAAGTCACGCCGTTAACAAAACAAAGGACACATATTGCTCTCATCGCTGGAAATTCCAAGGGCTTTAGAGCTCAAGCATATATTTCTTATAAATCACGCTATCACAGACATCTGGTCTATGCCACGCAGGGTTCTTGGCCTTGAAGGTACTCCGGTGAAAACGGCCAAGTCCACGATCGTGTTGGGCTTCCATTCTGATGGGGGAATAGTAGGTGATAAGCCCAACCTCACCTAGAGCACGTTAAAATTACAGGTGCAAACGGAAGAGCAGGGAACAATTTTGGGGAGTGGGAGCTATCTTTTTTAAGTTTATGTATCTATTTTGAGAGAGTGCCTGCATGGGGGAGGTGCAAGGAGAGAGGGAGAGCTAGACCCCTGAGCAGGCTCTGCGTTGGGGCTCAAACTCACGAACCCACCCTGAGATCGTGACTTGAGCCGACATCAGAGGTCGGACGCTTAACCGAATGAGCCACCCAGGTGCCCCCCAAGGGAGCTGTTTTAATTAGAGGCACCAGGAAAAACCTCTCCAAGAAGCTGCCGTTTCAACAGTGTTCATTTTAAGAGGAAAACAGAAAATAAAACAACAACAAAGGGGCCCCAAGGAAACTGTGGGGGGTCCTGGGTCTATTGCCTTGATTGTAGGGAAGCGGCCTTGAGTGTTTGCAGATGTCCAAACTCATCAGGTTATTCACATTAAATGTCTGTAGTTCTTTGTGTGTCAGTAACATCTCAGCAAAGCTGTTGGAAAGAAACCTGAAACATGGTGAGTAGAGATGGTTGAGGGAAATCTGGTACCATCCAGGTGAGGGGATTCATCCAGCAATGGAAATGGTTAATGGCATGGAAATGTGTTCAGGGAAACATTCAAATGAGAAGTTAAGAAAACTGCTGCCAGTATATTTTGTATACCCTGTGTGTTTATAAGAGCGGACCTGTGTAGCATGCGGAACGAAACACAGCAAGACATACTCGAAAGTGTTAACACTGGTCATTTCTAAGTTGTGGGAATTTGAATCATTTTTATTCTCGACTTTTGCTTGTGCGTTTTCCCCAAATGCCCTACAGTCAGCATGCATTGCCTCATAAACCGAAATTAAGAAAATTAAGAAACCTGTTCTTGCAAACTGCTTTCCCTGTGTTAACGGTAGAAGGCAGAGGAAGGACAGTAAAGTATCCTCCAAACAGAGGAGGCACTTTGAGACCAAAGAGCAATGCAAGCCACTCCATACAGATACTCAGAGTTTTATTTGGGGTAACTTGCTGATGGGGGCGATTGGGTGCATGGGTGACCCGTGCATTGCACCGCTATTCTCTGCCCCAGTCTGGACTTAATTCACAGTTTTGTGTAGAGTAAGGGACACTGTGGCGAGGTCACAGGAAATTTGGGTAAAGTGGGGCCGCCTGCGTGCCTGTCCTCTCTACTGGTTATCAAAACCGGGGCCGTCTGTGGGTCGCCGAGGGGTCTATCAGAATGAGTCTTCCTGTGTTCTGGTCTGAGCATGTGTCAACCAGGACGGATCCCAGAGCCCTAAGACAGGGGGTGGGGGGCCAGTGGGTCATTATTGCCTGGGCCTGAACAACGTGGCGGGTAAAGGTGCATCTGTGCTGTCAGCACTCTCTCCGCTTCACCCCTACTGTATTTCTTTGCCGTCTGGTAGGTAAGCTCATGAGGGCACGCGTCTGTGAATTACCTACTCTCTGCCCCAGTACCTGGTGTAGTGTCTCACACATGGTAGGTGGGTCCCCTCTAAGTGGCTTTCATATGAATAAAGACGTGAATAAATCTCATGAAAGAAAGCAAAGAGTTGTTGAGCACTTCCTACACGCAGTTTACAGTGCTAGGGCCCTCGCGTATGTTTTTCCAGCTAATTTCTGCAGCAAGGGCCTCAGTGAGGAACGGAGCCCTCCTTCAAGGCCAGGACACGGAGGCCTAGAGAAGCTAAGTAGCTAGACGGTAGGGGAACTGAGACTTACACACAGATGAGTCTCCATTTGATTGTGTCCCACCTCCCTCCCCACCCTCACCCCCAAAGGACGTGGCCCAGAAATAAAGGAGATTTAGAGGAAGGTGAAGGTCTTTCTCAGCAAGTGCTTTGCATCTGGAGATCGTTTTTTCCTATAGGAGCAAAACCCTCGGAGAAGAATGGGGCCTAGCTGGCCTTCAGTACACTGTTAATATATGATTCATCATTTGTAAAATAGGGAGACAGCATTTGTTAAGGTTGCCGGGGGGACTGAAAGAACTCTGGGTTTCAGCCCCAGCCCCGTTCCCTCATCCGTGCCATCTTTGTGCATTAGAGACAGTTTCTGCCACACGTGACGGTACGGAGGCAGCTCTGTGCCCCCCTCCTGGGTGGCCCTCCTTCTCAGAGTCTCCGGGAGAGCACCCCTGTTCACACCGGCTTTCCCAGCTGGGGGGGATCCCCTGGGAGCCACAGCATCGCATCTCCACCCACCTCCTCGTCTGAAACTTTGTCACACTCCACGCCCAGCTGCAAGGGAGGCTGACGCGTGGCATCCTTGTTCTGGGCAGCCGCGTGTCCCGCTAACTGTGGGGCGTTCTCTGGGCGAGCAGATACTGGAAGATACTTAGAAATCTGTGCTACGATCTATTTTTGAGAGAGAGAGAGACACACACACACACACACACACATACACCGCAAGCAGGGGAGGGGTAGAGAGAGAGAGGGAGACACAGAATCGGAGCAGGCTCCAGGCTGTGAGCTGTCAGCACAGAGCCCAATGAGGGGCTCAAACTCATGAACTGTGAGATCATGACCTGCACCGAAGTCAGATGTCCAACCGACTGAACCCCCCAGGCGCCCTGTGCTACAGTCTTTTAAGGGCTGTTGTGGCATTCTGCGACGCTGTAGGTGTGCTAAAAATACCACTTTTATGAATTATTTGGATGTGTATGTTGTGTGCATGGGGACAAAATGAAAGGGAATTATACATGACAGTGTTGGTGAATTTTCAGCTGCCGTGCAACGTAGCCTCCTTAGAGGAGCGAGCTCTCTAAGTCGGATGAAATGGAGGAGGGTGAATATATCCAGGATTGCTTCTTTAAAAACTGCCAGTCAGAACGTAATCAAGTAATGGTTGATAAGGCTGAGGTGGAAGCTATTAAATCCTTACCTTATGTGACATTAAACAGCAAAAAACCTCCATGGGAAAAAAATTATTGAGAGCCGTGTCAGCCTGTGCCTGCTGAATTTGAACTTTGTCAAGAGTAATTGCACCACGTACTATTTTCTTCAAGCTGCCTTCCATCTTAGAGCAAAAATTCAAGCAAGACGGCTGGGATTTTCCCCCCTCCTGGTTTTATCTTCCTTATGCAATTTAAAGGAGAATGCACATGATTTGGGGTTTCTGGGGTTTTTATGCCCATTGCA
The DNA here is from genome assembly GCF_003009895.1 of Hyaena hyaena. Classification (NCBI taxonomy): domain Eukaryota; kingdom Metazoa; phylum Chordata; class Mammalia; order Carnivora; family Hyaenidae; genus Hyaena; species Hyaena hyaena. Next base: position 214,335 of record NW_024081963.1, on the reverse strand, counting down.
AACATTATCTAGTTGGAGCGCCATGTCGTGTTTTGAGGTATGATTGTGGTTTCCGGAGTGTCTCTGGCTGTACGACAGAGGTAGGAAGCAAAGAATTGTTGCCCTTCGGGGGGTAACTGAAAGAAGAAAATGGAACATTTGAATGTAAGTGGTGGTGATATCTTCTTTAATCTGCCTCACACCAATGTGAGACCACAAAGTAACGGGCATATTAAGATTATATAATTAAGCATTAGACATGACAAAATGTGGAAGGCTGGGCCCTCTTGTTAATATGTCGTCTGCAGTTTGAAATAGCACATTGAGGTACCACAGGGGATTGATGCTAAACGACACGTGCGGTACTTTGGTGGTTTCTAACACTTGAAGAAACAATCAAAACACGGTTGATGGAAGTCAGCATTCTTGGGGTGCCTGGGGGGCTCGGTCGACTAAGCGTCCGGCTTCAGCTCAGGGCATGATCTTGCGGTTTGTAGATTTGAGCCCCACGTCGGGTTCTGTGCTGACAGCTCAGAGCCTGGAGCCTGCTTCCGATTCTGTGACTCCCTCTCTGTCTGTCCCTCCCCTGCTCATGCTGTCTCTCTCAAGACAAAAAAGAAATCCTTGTTCTTTATGTTGTAAGCCTTAACCCCTGATGAGGCTGTATTTGATGTTAAACCAGTGATTGTCAGACATTGGAAATCAAGCTGATCACAGCCTGTCTTCCAGGCCCCTCTTCTCCCTGTTCACAGCCTCATTTTTCCTGTATTTCTTCATTATTTGCTTATTCATTCAGCCATCTTCCTTGAACACTAATATGTCTGTAACAATATTATGTTAAAGAGATGCTAAAATGGAAATAACATCTCTGAACTATTGAAAATTTATTTCCCTTCTTTATTTTTTCCTTTAAAAAAATTTTTAAAGTGCTTATTATTTTTTGAAAGAGAAAGAGAGAGAGAGAGAGAACATGTGGGGGGAGGGGTGGGTGGGTAGAGACACAGAATCGGAAGCAGGCTCCAGGCTCAGCACTGTCAACACAGAACCCGATGTGGGGCTTGAACCTGCAAACCGTGAGATCATGACCTGAGCTGAAGTGGGGCGCTCAACGGACGGAGCCCCTCGGGTGCCCCTATTTTTTCCCCTTCTAATTTTAGAAGGATTGCTGTGTCTCTGCTGGTGTTCCTCTCTGGGATCTTGCTTATGGCTTATAGCTTCACAGCTGTTTTCATTCAAGAACTTGTTAAGAACTCAGTTTTTCTAAAAGTTTCCTTTTTCTGTGCCTGGAAAGAGAAATCAATGGGCCCCATGCTGGAGGAAGTGGTGTTCGTGGGGTGAAGTCCTCCCCGGGGGCCTGTGGATGCTGAATGCCAGGGAACAAGCATTTATGGAGCACCTGCTGGGTTCCCAGCCAGGGACTCAGAGGAGAGAGACTAAAGAGGGGCTTGGAAATCAGAAAAGAGAGAGATTTGGAGACAAAAGCCCGTTCTCTGCTAAGCCTCAGGCTTCAGCAGAGGCTGAACCGCCCCTCCGAGCTGGTTAAATGACTTGCTTTGCGTGCATAGGCATTTCATAAACAGGGTGGAGACACAGCGCTATTTCCCGCTGCGTCTTAGGAAAGTGGTCACTCGGGTGACAGTCCAGCCTCCCACTTCCATGAGGGCACCACTCAGGGCGTGATCCGAGGAGACAAAGTGCTACTGGGCAGGAATGCTTGCGGCAGCCCGTGAGCCACGGTGTGGCAAGGGACTGGGGGACCGCAAGAGGGGCGCCGCGTCGCGGGGTTGTCTTCTCACTTCCAGCTTGGCAGGGGTGTGAAGTAAAACGTAGCTAGGGAGGGGTTGATAGGAGAAGACAGGAAAGAGTGGGAGAATAAGACGGGCAGGGAAGGGCAGCTTGGATTTGCTTACCCCAAAAGGCAGGGAAAAAACCCAACAACCCAGTAAGTGGATTCATGGTGGTGGGAGCTGATTTTCAAGCAGCCTGATGAAAGGAAGGTTCGCAGAAAGAAAAGTAAAGACTATGAGACCTATTGAGCCCATTATGCGAGAACCCCCCCAAAAGAAATAATCAGTGACGGGGGTGATGTTCTCTTTCAGTTGTTGAGATCCGTGGACGAGAGTCCGGAATGAGTCTGGGATGGTTACGGCGGTTGGGGAACGTGGAGCAAACCGTGGCTGGGGGTTGAGGTAGCAGCAGCAGACAGCCCCAAATCGCAGGCGTTTCTGCAGCGTAAAGCCTGCTGCAGAGCCCGGCCTGCCGGCTGGCGGTGCCATCCGTGGTTGGAGACCTGATCCCTGTGATTGGGACTTACTCATGGGCATGGTGGGTAAGGGTGAGGGGGAACCCGAGTCCACGAGGCTGGGGTGAGCCATCCTCCGAGAGCCTGGGACCTGAGCGCACAAGGGGCAGGCAGCTCTCGTGGGTGTGGGGAGCATCGAAGCTACTACCCGCCGAGGCGTGCCCGGTGTGCAGAGCAGGGGGGCCCTGCAGGGCACGGGCCAGGAGCGGCGTCCAGCACAATCTGTGAAGAGGGTGTAAGAGTGTTATTTGGCCAGAGTTAAAGCTGGGGAAGAAGTCGGGAGGGACACCTCACCTTACAACCCCGAGGGGGAAGCGGGGGGCGGGGGGTGCTGGTGCAAGGGCAGGTGTAATAATTAGGGAGGACAGGGGGCGCCTGGGGGGCTCAGTTGGGCGTCTGACTTCAGCTCAGGTCATGATTCCACAGTCCATGAGTTCGAGTCCCGTGTCGGGCTCTGTGCCGACAGCTCAGAGCCTGGAGCCTGCTTCCGATTCTGTGTCTCCCTGTCTCTCTGTCCCCTCCCGTGCTCACACTCTGTGTGTCTCTCTCTCAAAAGTAAATATAAAAAAAAAATTTTTAATTAGTTAGGAGGAAAGATAAAAAGTGGTTTTCTGAGATACGTAGGCTCACCCCTAAAGACCACATATTAAGTTAGAATAACTCACTGCTTAAGTTCCTTAGGGCAGGCGTTCCTTAGGGCAGAGCTGAACTTCCAGAGGAGACTTGTGCAGTCAGCAACAAAGAGGTGGCCCTGGTGGGGGAGGGGTACCGTTTACAGGACTTAGCAGTATGGGTCCCTCCCTGCGGGAGCCTGGCTCCTGGGGCTGGTCCCATGGATAGGATTCCCTGCCTTGCACTGTAGTGGGGAGTTCTCTCCCTGTGTTGTGCCAGAGGTGCCAGAGGGAGTGGGTGAGCGGCACGCTCTGGGCTCCCTGTGGCCCTTCCTGGCAGCTCCCTGGGCCCAGCTTGCTCACACAGGCCTGTCCTGTCTTCATGCAGCTCAGGCCCTGGTGGTGGAGAGGGGCGTCTGATTCCTCTTACCAGGCTCTTCCGGTCCTCCCTGCTGAAAGTCCATCCTGGACCTGCCCACCCCGCTGCCTCACCCTCAGAATTGACTCTGCCCAGAAGCCTGACCCTGTGCTCACCCCTCTCCTCCATCTACTCTGACCCTTGCTTGTTGATGCTTGGACGGAACTAGGGTTTGCTGCACTTGTAACCTTGGATCTGAATGTCAGGAAGAGGGTGTGGCCAGCCCCTTCCTCCCTGTGGGGTTTCCCACCTTCTCCCCAACGAGCTTTGCAGCTTGCTCTTTTCTATCATTTCTTCTTCTTCTTTTTAAAGTTTATTTATTTATTCATGCTGAGAGAGAGAGAGAGCGAGAGTGTGTGCGTGCATGGTGGGAAGGGCAGAGAGAGAAGGAGAGAGAGAATCCTAAGGAGGCTCCGCACTGTGCTGTTAGTGCAGAGCCTGTTGTCGGGCTCCATCCCACAAACCATGAGATCGTGACCAGAGCCAAAGTCAGGGGTGAGATACCTAGCCAACGGAGCCACACAGGCACCCCTTCCCTGTCATTTTATCTAGAGTGTGGGCTCTGACCAGGGTCAAGATGTATGCAGCAGTAGCGGTGGTTGGCCAAGCAACACATTCTGAATATGATGCAGGAAAATGGCTAACTTTTTCAAATCCGGAAGATAATAGTGGGGTATTCTAAGATAGTGGGCACTGAAGTACTTCTTTTTCTTTTTTCTTTTTTTAAAGTAATCTCTGCCTCCGACATGGGGGTCAAACTCATGACCTGGAGATCGAGAGTTGGTTGCTCTGTGCCAGCCAGGTGGTATTTCTAACCTCTTTGTTAGTGAGTGTGACTGAGAAGTGCATATCGATTAGGTTTGTTTCTTCTCTTTTTTCTTTTGGCATGTGTAAAACAACATTATGGGGCATCTGGGGGGCTCAGTCAGCTAAGCGTCAGCCTCCTGGTTTTGGCTCAGGTCGTGATCTCATGGTTCATGAGTTCGAGCCCCGTATAGCAGGGCACTGTCATTGTGGAGCCTGCTTGGCATTCTCTCTCTCCCTCTCTCTCTGCCACTCCCCTGCTCACTCACTATGAATCTCTCAAAAATAAATAGATACATTAAAAAAAATTTTTTAAATAGTGTTATGGGCTGAAGCCAGTGTTTATGGCCTTCCCAGAATTCATAGGTGGAAGTCCTAATCCCTCAACGTGACAAGGTTAGGAGGTGGGGGCCTTTGGGTGATTAGGTCATGAGGCTAGAGCCTTGTGGATGGGACTAGCACCCCATAAGAAGAAACCTGAGAGATAAGCCAACACGGTATTCTCTATGTTGCTCTGTAAATGCACCTGCTCGATAGGATTACTATTGTATGTAATATTACAGTAACACCACATACACACAGTCTTATACTCTACTGTGTTCACGCTTGTGGCTGCGTAGGAAAGAGAAAGCATCAGGGGAGGGTGGGAGTGCTTGTAGAATTATTGGCTCTGTACCTTCCATTAGATAGTCTCATAAGAAACTATTGTATCGAAAATCAGTACGCTATGCGATAGTAAGAAATAAATGGACTTGTTAAGCTTGATGTGTGGCTTACACAGATAAGCATGGTAATGACTAGCAAAGAGATGGATTGTACATTTCAAGCCTGTGATAAATTGAGAGTTCTCTGACTCCAGAGTCCATAAAGTTTTGGTAATTGCAGATCGATATGAGTGGAGGTGGAAAGGGAAGATATAAATGAGCCAGATTTTAAGAATGCACATGGAAATTTACTCCACCAGTTTTATGGGGACAGAGTCGAATTAACATCAGACCAGTGAAGGATGGCCCGAAGTAAATTTTCAAATGGGAGAACACGTACTACTGTGGAAGGAGGCATAGAAAGCCCCAAGGGCAGAGAGTTTCAGGGGGAGGAATAGGCTTAGCTTAGACTGGCAGGTGAGACTCGGAAGTAGAGAGCAGCAGAAACGATGGGCTGCCTTGAAACTTTCTTTGTGGAACAGACCCCAGTTCACAGAATGATTTAAATATCTGACATATTTAGATGTAATACAGGATTACCACCTTTTAATTTTCCTACCTATTTTATGGAGTTGGGTTTCTAGCCCAGTGGAGCTGGGCAATGTGTTTGCCTTCTCAAGGCTTGGCAATATTTGGACTTTTATTTTTCTTAAGTAGATCAATACGAAAACATGTACATAAGCATATGTATATGTGTATGTGTATATATACACGTGCACGCACCTATCTATCTCTGTATTTCCATATTTATCTAATATGGAAGAAAGGAGAGCATTTTAATTTCCTCACCTAGAATCATGATTAACAACTCAGAGAGGAAAGATTTAAATTTTAAACAAGACCTGCAAAGATTAATGAGTGTGGATTTGGAAGGTCTGATACAGGAAAAGTGCCGTGTGCAAGCACACTGAGCTAAGAACATGATGATGAAAGAATCTGAAGGACAAGGAAGGTGTCAAGAAGGGTTAAGCATCCAAGGCTACCAAGTGCAAATTAGGAACGTAATTTCCATCATTTTAGCCTGAGGACTCTCTTAGTCAAGTTCAAGGGGATAAACTGTTTCTGAAGGTAAGAGTCAGCCCTGCCCCAAGGGTCTGTTCGTGGAGAAAAGCCAAAGTGGGGTGAGCAAGAGCTCTTGCTTGGCTTGCTGCTCCGTGCGTGGTGCATGGGGTGGGGGTATGAGCATCCTGTAGCCTCTAGAACCCAAAGAGCCTCCCTTCCGACTTAATGCATCAGGGTCTGCAGTTACCCCGTTTACAGCGGGACTCAAGGGCACGTTACAGTTTGAGAGGCACTGTCCTACATAGCAGTAAGTCAGCAGTGGGCAGTTTCTGGAAGATATTGAGCTTCTCAAGATTAAAAAGGAGACAATCAGTGAAAAAGTTCTGTAAAGCAGATGTGGGTTCTGGGCAAAGGGTGATGATGAACTGAGGCATTGCTGTGCAGTGGCAGTATGGGATTTAAATTTTTTTGTTGTTTTTATTTTATTTTTGAGAGAGAGAGACACACACACACAGTGCGAGCAGGGGAGGGGCAGAGAGAGAGGGAGGCACAGAATCTGGAACAGGCTCCAGGCTCTGAGCTGTCAGCACAGAGCCGGACGTGGGTCTTGAACTCACGGACTGTGAGATCATGACCTGAGCTGAAGTTGGAAGCTTAACTGACTGAGCCCCCCATGCACCTTGAATGTTTTAGAAACAAAAGTTAATACAGCAATGAACTGTTTGATTCAGCCAACGAGAAACCTAGACTGTTAAAGAGAAGAAAACCACGTTAAGAAGCAGTGTAATTCTACACAACTGAAGAAGATCCAAGATTAGTGATTCTAGATTCAAGTTGCAGTTTTTAATCTTTTAAATGTGTATTTAATTTTGAGACAGAGCGTGACAGAGCATGAGCTGGGGAGGGGCAGACAGAGAGGGGGACACAGAATCTGAAGCAGGCTCCAGGCTCTGAGCGGTCAGCACAGAGCCTGATGTGGGGCTCAAACTCATGAACCACAATATCATGACCTGAGCTAAAGTCTGATGCTTAACCCACTGAGCCATGCAGGCATCCCTTGAAATTTCATGTTTAAAGGAAGATGGAAGGGAGATTGATATGTACACACTAATTGCAAAACCAGAAAATATGGTATTTGATTTCTTTTATCAAAGCAATGGACTCTAAACAGCCAGGAAATAGCTCATCGATTTTGACTTTCTGGACTTATTAGAAATGAATGCATAAAAGCCTGAGATAAGAATTGAACCTCTGGGGAGCAGACGGTGTGCAGTCACCAGTAGGACCCAAGCCTGTTTCTGGAGCCACGCATCTCACTGAGGATTACTAGCGTCATTTGTCAGTGGGGAGCATCAGACCTCACTGATGTCGCCGTTCCTATGTGCAGGGGAAGCTGCAGACGGTTCTCTTTGCAGAGGTGAGCTCCACCATCCCAGCGAATCTCTTGGAAAGGTCCGAATATGAAGTCCTTCCGTTATTGATGCACTGAAGTTCCAGGCAAGATCTGATGACAGAAAAGATCCATTCCCTAATTACAACTTAAATATCCTGCCTGGAGTAGGCTGGTTTCTGCATATTACTAATGCATCCTCCGTTGTTCTTCTGGAGAAGTTCTCTCTCTCCACGAAATGGTCTCTTTCCTGTGCTTGGTGAAATCCTATGCAGTTCTGCTGGGGTTGTTTTGTTTTTTGTTTCTGTTTTTGTTTTTGGTTTTTTGACTGCAAAAAACTTTGTTTCCATTTGGGCCAGGGCTTGGGAGAGGGCTCCAGCATGGTTAAAAAGCTGCCTAGTGGCTGCGGGGAGCAGATCAGGCACAAGCCCTGGCCCCAGTGGCTGCCAAAAAGGCCCCTCAAAGGCTGCTGGGCTTCAGAGGCTCCTAGTCATGCTGGAAGGTGAATCTCTCGAAGAGATACTCGCCCACCCAAGCCTGGGGGTCGGCCAGCCTGTGAAGTTGCGTCAGGGGGTCGCCCATCTCCTTGACCAGTTTCACCTGCTGCCTAGAACGTGGCTCTCCAGGAAGTCACGGAGCTGGGGGTCTGTGCGGGCAGAACCCAGGATACACCGATCCAAAAGGGCCTCTTCTCCAGAGCCAGGGCTCTTCCATGGAGTCCAGGATTTTACCCCCACTCATCTTGGGACGGCTTTTGCACGCTCTGGAGAGGGCGCAGCCGCCATGCTGGTTTTGCATCTTCAAGAGGGGCTTAGCACCCTCCCATACCTTCCAGAACCACATCTTCATGGTCCAAATAGAAAGCCAGAGAAAGGCGGTGTGGAGGGCCTGCCGGTGCATGTGTACCAGGTGGTGGGCAGCAGCCTCCACCTCCGTGGAGTAGGTCTGATGAATCTGGGAGCTCATGGTTGATCAGTAATAAGGAGCTAAGCTCGAAATAGGAGATCGGCTGCTTCCGGAGCAGAGGGTAGTGTGATTGCTGGTAGTTCTGTTTTCAACTTTTTGAGGAACCTCCATACTGCTTTCTACAGTGGCTGCACCTCTTCACATTCCCATCAGTGGTGTGCGAGGGCTCCCCTTTCTCCGCATCTTCACCAGCACCTCTTGTTTCTTTTGTTTGTTTCTTTGTTTTTTATAAATAGTTTATTGTCAAGTTGGTTTCCATATAACACCCAGTGCTCATCCCCACAAGTGCCCCCCTCCATGCCCCTTCCCCCATCCCCCCCACATCCATCAGTCCTAAGTTTTTGTCAGCATTCAAGAGTCTCTCATGGTTTGCCTCTCCCCCTTTCCCCCACCATTTCCCCCCTTCTTCTCCCCCATGGTCCTCCGTTAAGTTCCTCCTAATCCTCCTATATGTGCAAACATATGGTATCTGTCCTCTGCCTGACTTATTTCGCTCAGCATAACACCCTCAAGGTCCATCCATGTTGCTACACATGGCCAGATTTCATTGTTTCTCATTGCCATGTAGTATTCCATGGTATAGATAAACCACATCTTCTTGATCCATTCGTTTGTTGATGGGCGCTTAGGCTCTTTCCATGTTTTGGCTATTGTTGAGAGTGCTGCTATGAACATTGGGGTCCATGTGCCCCTATGCATCAGCACTCCTGTATCCCTTGGGTAAATTCCCAGCAGTGCTATTGCTGGGTCATAGGGGAGTTCTACTGTTAATTTTTTGAGGAACCTCCACACTGTTTTCCAGAGGGGCTGCACCAGTTTACATTCCCACCAACAGTGTAGGAGGGTGCACGTTTCTCCACATCCTCACCGGCATCTCGCGTTCTCTGATTTGCTCATTTTAGCCACTCTGACCAGCGTGAGGTGGTATCTCAGTGTGGTTTTGATTTGTATTTCCCTGATGAGGAGGGATACTGAGCATCGTTTCATGTGTCTATTGGCCATCTGGATGTCCTCTTTGGAGAAGTGTCTGTTCATATCTTCTGCCCATTCCTTTACTGGATTCTTTGTTTTCCGGGTGTGGAGTTTGGTGAGTTCCTTATAGATTTTGGATATTAACCCTTTATCTGATATGTCATTTGTAACTATCTTTTCCCATTCCGTTGGTTGCCTATTAGTTTTGTGGGTTGTTTCCTTGGCTGTGCAGAAGCTTTTAATCTTGATGAGGTCCCAATCATTTATTTTTGCTCTTGATTCCCTTGCTTTGGGGTATGTGTCAAGTAAGAGGTTGCTGCGGTGGAGGTTAAGGAGGTTGTTTCCTGCTTTCTCCTCTAGGGTTTTGATGGTTTCCCGTCTGATGTTCAGGTCCTTTATCCATTTTGAGTTTATTTTTGTGTATGGTGTGAGAATTTGATCTAGTTTAATTCTTCTGCATGTTGCTGTCCAGTTCTCCCAACACCATCTGTTAAAGAGGCTGTCTTTTTTCCATTGGATATTCTTTCCTGCTTTGTCAAAGATTAGTTGGCTGTATACCTTTGGGTCCAGCTCTGAGTTCTTAATTCTATTCCATTGGTCTATGTGTCTGTTTTTGTAGCACCTCTTGTTTCTTATGTTATTGATTTTAGCCCTTCCGACAGGTGTGAGGCGGTATCACTGTAGTTTTGATTTGCATTTCCCTGATGATGAGTGATGTTGAGCATCTTTTCACGTGTCTGTTGGCCACCTGGAGGTCTTTGGGGAAATGTCTTTTGTGTCTTCTGCCCGTTAAAAAAACATTTTTAACGTTTTAAACGTTTGTTTAATTCTGAGAGACAGAGACAGAGACAGAGCTCAAGTGGGGAAGGGACAGAGAGAGAGACACACACACAGTATCCAAAGCAGGCTCCAGGCTCTGAACTGTCAGCACAGAGCCTGACGTGGGGCTCAAACTCAAGAACCATGAGACCATGACATGAGCCAAAATAAAAACATCTGACATTTAGCCAACTGAGCCACGCAGGCACCCCAACAGCTCTTTCTCTATTTGGATATAATAAACCTTTGCCAGCTATGTGTAGTACAAATATTTTCTCCGGATCTGTGGTGTGCATATTCATTTGCTTAATGATGTCTTTGGTAGAATAGTGGCTTCCAATTTTGATGATGTCCAATTTATCTCATTCCCTGTATAGTTAGTGCCATTTATTCCTCTCTGAGAATATTTTCCTCAAAGTTGCGAAGATAATTTTCATCATTTTTCCCCGAAAAGTTTTAGAATTTTAGCTCTTAGATTTAGGTCTATAATTCATATAGAGTTAATTTTTTGTATGATGTGAGATGCGGTCAGAGTTTATTTCTTTTTTTCCATATGTTTCTTCCAGCATCATCTTTCAGAAGGGCTATCCAGCATTCCCCATTGATTTTTCTCGCCACTACTATAAAGAAATTAATTCGCCACATTTTTGTTGATCTGTTATTTCTGGACTCTCTGTTCTGTTTATTGTTTCACTGGTTGTGTGCTGTTCTTAAGCCAATACCATATGGTCTCGATTACTGAAATTTTATAGTAAATCTGTGGCTGTTCTAGGTCATTTTCATTATATATATTATTATTTATTATTTTTTAATGTTTTATTTATTTTTGAAAGAGAGAATGAACAGGGGAGGTGCAGAGAGAGAGGGAGACACAGAATCCGAAGCAGGCTCTAGGCTCTCACCTGTCAGCACAGAGCCCGACGTGGGGCTCAAACCCAGAAACCATGAGATCACGATCTGAGTCAAAGTTGGACGCCCAACCAACTGAGCCGCCGAGCACCGCTTTGTTCATACACATTTTAGGATCATCTTGTTAATTTCTGCAAAAAGTCTGCTGGGATTTTGATTAGGATTGCATCAGATCAATAAAACATTATATGGAGAATTGAAATCTCATTATCCACTCTAATCTACAAATGTGGTAGATTTCTTTATTTAGATTTTCTTTCTTTTAGCAGCGTATTTTTAGTTTACAGTGAACAGGTCTCTGGCATATCTTGTTAGATTTATCCTAAATCACATATGTGTCCATGGTCTGAAAAGTTATGCTTTTCAGTGCATTTGTCAGTTCATTGTTCTATATACAGGAGCCGATTGTGTATAAAAATACAATTCAGTTTATATATTGATATTGTGCTTAATGCATTTCTTGCGTCATTTCCTGTGCTGCCTGTTGTCCAGTGTCTGAAAGTTTTCTTTGTACATTTTGTCCAGTTTCCTAAGTATTAACAGTGGGAGAGCTAGTCTGGTACAGTAACTCACCAGAGCCAGAAGAGGGAGTTTTGTGAGTTTAATTTTGGCAGGATTTGTCTTATTCCACAGAGTCTGTCTTGTGTACCACTTTTCACTAAAATGTCTTCATGTCATTCAACTTCTTCGTAAAAACTTCTCTTTAGGGGCTGTTTAGTGTTTTATCACGTGAATGTTCTGTAAGCTATTGGGTTGTCTACATTTGTATAAATATTGCTATAGCAAACTTTTCACATCATCTTTTTGTATTTCTGATACTTTCTGGCTTGTTTCTGGTATGATGACTCTCTCATCATGAATACAATTTCTTCGTGAACATCTCTGTGAGGAGAATAAAAGTTGCAATATTTTATATTTGTTCCAGGGCCCGGCTGTTGTGCAATATGGTAAACACTCCGTAAATTTCCCATGGACAGATGGGACTTGGTATTTCTTGAGAGGTGATTAAAACTTGAGAAATAATACCTTTTACTTCTGTAAGCTTGGACCTTTTCAAGAAACATCTGCTCCCTCATTTAAGACTTACACTACTGGTTGCTCAGTAAGTTAGATGTGAATACTGCCAGATGATGGGAGAAACATGGGCAGAGGAGTAGAAAGGAAGGCCAACTGGTTATTTGCTGGAAGGAACAGGGCCCAGGGTCTCAGTCATTGGCTCCTCTTCTCCCAGCTTGTCCTGTGTGCTCTGAAGTAAGCCACAAGTTTTCTGAATTTCTGGGACCCTGTACTAGATGTTTCTCTTCAGATACATGTTCTGTTCAACAAGCTTCTGAAGGCCTTCCTCAGAAAAGCTTTTCCCCTGGGAATCGGGCTTAGGGGTCGGAACTTTCTTGAGAGCCATCAGTGATGATTAGTTGGAAATGCTCTGGCTGACCTTGACTATCCCCCGATTCACTATTCTGTCATGTTCCAATTGGCAGTCAGCCCAGATTTAATGGCATTCTGCCAGGTTGTTTTATAAGTATGTGCTTGGAAATGTGCTTTAAAGAACATATTCTTAATGTAGAGTTTTTGCATAGTAAATGATCTCAGACCTCACCGGCTGTGGATACCAGTAAGGACATGTTTATTTTTAAAGCTCAGTGTCCAGAGCTCTGTACCATCCACCTACATGACAGAAGGAACTCACACCACACTTCAACAGTCCCCATATCTTTTAGTAGAACCACGCACTCAGGATGTAGCTCGTATGCTCTTACAGGATCCTCCAAGGTTGAGTTCATGTTGCCATACCCCTGTTCCAGGCTATCCTGGATTAATGTCCCCCAGGGGAAACCACTGGCACAGCCCCGCCTCTTGCTTGTCCCACACCTGATGACCTTGAATGCTGGCTCACTCTCTTGACCACCTGTTAACGCTGTGCCCGCGTGGTTGCCCAGCCTGGATTGTCAATGCTCTAGTACTTGAACTCTGCCTCCACTGCCAAGCCCCTGGCTTCTGAGTTGCTACTGATTCCTGCCTGTGTGCCATTCCACTCCCCTGTTCAGCGGCGAGTGTGACTCAGTACTCCGGGGGGATGTTGCTGTGTAACGTGCTTCCCCAAAGTTATGGAGACATTTTGCCTCTGCTGTTCTTGTTTTAGGGTGGCCCAGTGCTGTGTTGTAAAGTCCAGAAGTTGTGCAGAATATAGGAGGGCAGCTTTACTGACGCGACGCATACCTACTGTCCCCATGAACTGCGCATCATCAGTGAGGAGCACCTTGCTCATACGGGCCCAGCCAGCTACCGCCATGCAGCACCAGGACCCCGTGCAGGACCAGGCCAGCACTTGGCTGTGGTCTTTGGCCTTGGCTATGGTCCCTCTCAGGGACTCCTCTCTTCTTCCCTGGAGTGTTCTTCTCTTGCTCCGCCCCCCCAACCCCCACACCTATATGCCTGTGTATATAGTGAACCCCATGAGTGGACAGGTTTGAATTCTTTTTTCAGGAAGTCCTTCACGCTGGATGCCAGTCAGTGGAGGAAAGGAAATCTACATTGGGGGGGGGAGGGACCAGGAGGTATAACAGACGTACCTGAACTCCAGTTCTGCCCTGGCTCAGTCTCTGCCATATTGCAGTGTTTTAGAGGAAGTACCACATAAAACACTAGCCATTCATGGAAGTATTTTGAGCTCATAAGAGGCAGATCTTAGCTCCTTCTGTAATCAGACATCTTAAGAAGAATGTCTTTTTTAATGATCATAAGGTATCAGGACCAGAAGGTTATCTTTAAAGTTAATGAATCCTGCTGTTAGTCCTTCCTTATTCCAAGCTGGAATGCAAAAATCCTAGAAAAAGTGACTGATTCCTTTTCTACCTGCCAGCCATTCAGATACTGGAAGAAAGTTCCCCTGAACCCAGGGTTTTCTTTTCCTTAACCAAATCCCCTGTGCAGGGTGTGATTAGTTTCCTAGGCCTGTCGTAGCAAAAGGTCTCAGACTGAGTCGCTGAAACAGCAGAAATGTATTTCTCACCGTTCTGGAGCCTAGAAGTCCAAGGTCAAGGTGCTGGTGGGGTTGGTTGTCTCTGAGGTCTGTGAGAGCAAGGCCCTCTCCCTGGCTGCCCTCACCCCTTCCTGCCTCTTCTCATGGCTGGCCTTCGGTGCACACACCTCCCCTGCCTTCCTCTTCTCCTAAGGACTCCAGCCTCACTGCATTAGGGCCCTGCCCTCAAGGCCTCATTTTAACTTAATCGCCTCTCTACAGACCTTACCTCCCAAAGGGTCACATTCTGAGGTGCTAGGGTTGGGGCTCCGAGTTTGGGGGGGCACAGTGCAGCCTGTTGCTATGTGTGATAATCTCCCTGGTGTTTTGTTTACTCTGCTGAAGGGGCTCCAGCAAACTTTCCTGGGCAGGATCCTTTAGTGATTGTGGACAGGTAAACTCTGTTCTAGGTTTTGTTTGAAAAATTGTTGGTAGCTACTTACTCTTAATGTGAAGCCTTTCTTTTATTGCTTTCCTGATTTTCCTTTTCCATCTGGCCCTCTCTCTCTCTCTCTCTCTGTGCTTCCCTAATTGTTACTTGAGCTTCGTGGGAGAGCTCCCTTATTTGACACCCAGGGGACATGGTTCAGAGGGTGTAACTTTGCAATTCAGCGTTCATTTCTTGAGCACTAGTTTTGCCAGGCACTATGTTAGACATGAGAGACTCAGGAATAACTAGGAAACAGCTGTGCCCTCTGAGAGCTCGTTGACTATGGGACGTCGTACAAATACATGTATGTTTATAATGCAGCGTGTTCTGCACCCACCATAGCAGAGATGCGAGCAAACTAGGGACGTAGAGGAGAGAAGGTAGCAGCGGATCTCGGGAAGGCAGAGAAGACTTCACAGAGAAGGTGATCTCAGGCTTGGCTTTTGAAAGATGGTTAGGAATCTGTCTGGTGGAGGCCGTGGGAACTGCATGGTATAGTTTGAGAATAGTATTTATGGATGTAAATGAACGATGAGAAGTGCCAGGTCAGAAGGCAGCCATGCTGTCACCGCAGGATTTTAAGCGGGGGAATAATCCGCCCGGGTTCTGTGTTTGGAAGGTGGCTCCTGTAAGGGGGTGGGTGGGGAAGTCAAGGAGAACTGTGGGGAAAACAGCCGGGACTCCACTGCAATCCTGCAGATGGGGAATCATGAGGAGCCCAATTAAGAACTGATGTTGGAGGGACTCGGTGACCCTGCATACGGGACGGTTTATGGCTTGAGTCCTGGAAGCGGGTGGGTAGGTCAGCTGAGTGTAGACAATGAAGAGTAGTGGGAATCCGTGTGGAGGTGGTCAGCGGCGACCGAGGGGAGGAGTGGGCTGCATCTCTCATTGACTTCTCAGCTCTGACAGACTTCCTTGAAGGTGCTGATTCTAAAAGTATCTCCTGGGAACGAATTCTGTAGTGCCTGCGTAATAAAGTGATTCGCACACGGGTTAGCAGTCCGTGTGTGGCTAGGCTTATTCGTATTTGTAACTCAACGGATTTCCAGGTAGTTAATTACACTCACACAATTCTTGTCTTGGGAAATGGAATGTTTGCAGGTAGTTGAAGCTCATTTAAAATGTTTTTCTAATGTTTTATTTATTTTTGAGAGAGAGACCACGTGAACAGGGGAGGGTCAGAGAGAGAAAGGGAGACACAGAATACGAAGACAAGCTCCAGGTTCTGAGCTAGCTGTCAGCACAGAGCCCGATGTGGGGCTCGAACCCACGAACCGTGAGATCATGACCTGAGCGGAAGCCTGACACTCAACTGACTGAGCCATCCAGGTGCCCCGAAACTCATTTTAGAAAAGCAGACAGCGCTCATTGGTTTCTGTGGTTGACCCTTTCAAGCTCTTTCTGTTTTCTGGAGGTGTTTCTCAGCACTTTGATAAAATACCGGCACGTTCTGGTCCTGTACATCCTTTTAATGCACACAAGCAATCTTTTTCTTCCCTTGAAAGTCCCAGGAAGATAATAGACATTGCTTTTAGTAACAGTCCTTCATGTATACGCTTTGCAAGATTATTTTACCTTCCGGAGGAAACACTTTTATATGATTTTTATCTTTATCTTTTTCAATAGACCCTATGCTGTGGGGTCTAGAACATACAATAGTCATATTTGATACTAGGGGAAACACAGACCAAATTATTTTTTTTCTAAGAGCATCAGTATCAGAGCCAGGCTCTGTAACATCAGTCTTTCACGTTTTTCATCTATACTGTGTACCATGTTCCTTATCTTCACACTGGCCCTCTGTAAGGGAATGGGGACCATTTCCATTTGGAAATTGGACCAAAAGAGAGTGGCTGCATTTTACTCAAAGGCACACTGCAAATGTGTATTGAAATGGAGCCTGGCCTACACTCTCTTTGTCTTCCCATTCTGCTATTGACTTACTTTAAATTCCCATACCATTTTGGTTATTTTTAACTCAAAGGAAAGTTATCTTAGTCTTTAAATCTAGATCTGGGAACTCCAGCGGTATGGGGTGCTCTGCTAATTGAAATATCCTTTTGAGGTGCCTCTAAGACATGATAGTACTCCTGAATGCTAACATGCAATTTTAGACTTCTGTTTTAGTTCATACTTGAACATTATATACATAAAATAGCTTTCTGTCTCATTTCATTTCATTTCATTTCATTTTATCTTATTTTATTTTATTTTATTATTTTATTTTTTGAGAGAGGGAGAGTAGGGGAGAGGCAGAGGGAGAAGGAGAGAGAGACTCCGAAGCAGGCTCCACACCCAGCCCAGAGCCTGATATGGGGCTCAGTCTCACAACTGTGAGATCATGACCTGAGCCAAAATCAAGAATCTGACACTTAACCAACTGAGCCACCCTGTCACCCCTGTCTCTTTTCTCTTTTTATATCCTCTTCTTTCTCATTTCACATAACGTATCAAGATATTTGGAGATTAAGAGGAGAAAATGAACCATTTCTCTGTTTTCTTTGAATTTCTCTTTTAAACTATTCTTTACAACTCAGGGCGCCTGGGCGGCTCAGTGGGTTTGGTGTCTGACTCTTGGTTTCCGCTCAGGTCGTGATCTCATGTCCATGAGTGTGAGCCCCACATCAGGCTCTTTGCTAATGGTACAGAGCCTCCTCCGGATTCTCTCTCTCTCCCTCTCTCTCTGCCCCTCGGGCACTGGCTCTCTCTCGAAACAAATAAACATTAAAAATTAAAAAAAAAAAAAACACAACAAACTCAAATGATTCTGCTGTTTTGTTTAAAAAGTAGTCAAACCTCAGCTGTTATCTTGGGTAACATTTAAGTCATTATTAGATGGGCTCCATAATCTGAAATCCACATGTGTTTGGAACACATGTAATTGATTAAGCGGAGACTTTTAACCAGGAAAACGAAAACATTTAGGCTTAATGTATGTGTATTTGTGTGTGTGTGTATGTATGTATGTATATGTATGCATGTATATATACACACACACACACACACACACACGTATATAATACATGCAATAGATACATAGTATAAATAGGTTACTTTTGTCATAGAATAGTTACAAGTTTAGTCCTTTGATCCAATAAAGTCACGGATAGATCTTATTTAAGCCCAGGAGCCTGCTGCATTTAACAGGCTAAGTCAGTCTCCAGTTGGGAATACCAAGCAGAGAGCTTCACTTTTTTCTTTTTGTTTTTCTTTTCTTTCTTCCTCTCTTTGAGCGCAGTGGCCACACAGCATTACATCGGTTTTAGGTTTGTTGCATAGGAGAGCCTCACCTCTTACTGTAGGTCTACATGGCTGAAGCCCGTACCTCATTTGAATCCCAACACCCCTGTGAATGAGAGCATACACTTGCAAGGCCACATACACCCAGGCCTTGCCCAGCTTCTGACCCCAGAGCTGGCCACTGCAGGATTGTTCCGGAATTCACCTCCAGACTCACCCGGGTCTCTGCCTGCGTGCTGTGACCCTGAGCCAGATGCCTGTTCACTCAGACACATCTGGACGCATCCAGGAACACAAAGTGCCTTCCTTATGCGTCAGCCATCTGGGACTCTCTTTGGAAACTGGGAGGTTATCGAACCCATGCATCTTCAGTCATCAACATCGACAATTCCACGGCCCCCAGCGGCTCAGCAGTGGGGCATGAATGCAGGCTCCGCTCTCCATTTTCTGCTCTTTGAAAACGTCCAGTTGAAGTGTGAACACCTGCCCACCCACGAGCGACTCAGCTGCGCTCTCATTTCTTTCTCTGCAATTGCAAGTTCGGCGAGCTTATTTTTGCGATGCCAAGGAAAATACAGAATCTTGTGGGGTGTGGAAATTTCAACAAGTTGGTCTCTCAGTGTCCTTTAATTTCCAAAAAGATGATTTATGAAAGCCCAGTAAGTGATTGCGATAAATTTCCATCACATCCCTGACTTAATGAAACCAAATTGCTTTCAGATACTCTCCAATCTGGGGTGGCTAAGGGAAGGAACAGGAAGGAAAATCATAATTTCCTGGAGAACAGTTGTTCTCCAGCCTGTTACGTAACACACTTGTCTGGCTTCAAAGTTCAGAGCGCAGTTTTTTCCTAAGGGACGCTGCTACCAAAACGGTTACAGTTTATATAAAACTCTGTGTCATTGTTTATTGTGTGGGTGGCATTTATGGTCTTAGATGGGAAAGAACGACCAGATCTGGCAGTTCCAGCAAAGTAGGGGTTTTGTTGTTTTATTCCCATTTTGTTCAGGAACGAACTTCCTGAGATCCAAGTTGAATCTCAGTAATGGGACTTCAGCCGCTAGAAGGGGACCAAATCCTCAGGAACCGCCTGGATCTGAGGAAGGTCCCTTGTGAAGAAAGAGGAGTAATATATCCTAGAATGACCAGCATTATTTTTTCCTGAAATAATCTTGCACTCTGCAGCGGAGAAGGGACATGGGCTGGGGCACAGGTGGAGAGGTCCAAGGGGTAAATGCTCCTGGGTAGGCGAGAGGGTCAACAGTGCCCCCTGGAGGAGACCAGTAGTCTGGGAAGGGATGGATCAAAGCAGAAGAAAAGTTGAGAGCCCAGGCGAGCGACACCAGGGAGCCCTTGAATGGGCTCAGTCCTCTGTAGGGATGGCGCTTAGACTCTCACACCGCGCTGGGGACCGCTGTGGCTTGGAAGCAGACGTGCACTGCTGTCTGTGCCAGAGGCCAGGCCACATTGTCTTAGACAAAGATTGGTGGCAGGGGAGCCCGCTAACCTCAGAGGGAAGTTTGGTGCCAGCACTTGGAAAGCAGGAGCAAACAGGGTTGTTCTCCTGAGCATGGCTGAGAGAGAAGGGCAGATAGGGAAGATAGAGTTCTTACTCATTGAGTAAATGGGGGTGGAGGTGAGTTTTCATTTGAGGAGGAAAAGAAGATCACTAGGGGCTCCCTGGGTGGCTCAGTCGGTTAAGCATCCGACTTTGGCTCAGGTCATGATCTTGTGGTTGATGGATCAAGCGTCCCATCGGGCTCTGTGCTGACAGCTCGGAGCCTGGAGCTGCTTCAGATTCTGTGTCTCCCTCTCTCTCTGCCCCTCCCCGGCTCACGCTGCATATCTCTCAAGAATAAATAAACATTGAAAAAAAAAAGACAACTCGATAAACAATGGGCCAAAGTGTGAGAAAGCAAGATTCAGAGATCAGTAGATATAAACAGGCAATATACACTTGAAATGCTGCTCGAACTCATGAGTGATGAGGACCATGCAAATGAAAGCAACGCCAGGATTCTGTTTGGTGTTTATCAGCTTATTGGAATAGAGGGATGACTGAGAAGATCTAGAGGCAGGATGGGGCATGAATCCGGCATTGTGTGGGGGGAAGGTGGCCAGACGCAGCTTTTCTAGAGGTCTGTCTCACGTTACCTACCAAAATGTTAAATGCCTGTATACACAATCCCACCTCTAGAAATGAATCTTCAGGAAATAGCGATACATATTTTCTAGGATATTTATTGTGGCACTGTTTAAAATCGTCAGCAAACCAACAATCTAAATGTCCATTTCCAGGGAGACTTTAGCAAAGTAGAGCATGATCAGTCTAGTGGTGGTTAAGACCACAGACTTCAGAACCCGGTGGCCTGCGTCTGAATTATAGCACCTGCTCTTATGAGCCATGTGGCCGTGAGCAAGTTCTTTATCATCTCTGCCTTGATTTCCTCATCTGAAAGGGGATAATAAATAGTACCTGTCACAGAAGGTTGTCATTAGTGACTGGATCCAGGCATGAAAAGCGCTTAGAGCCTGACACGGAGTGAGCATGGCAGAAGTGTTCTGTATTATTACTGTTGTTGTTGCTGCTGCTGTTATTTTATCCCGAGAACGACCATTGAGTCGCTGAAGAGAATGAACATTCTGACCTGGCATATTCCATCATAAAAATGTTAAGTCATAAAAAATATTTCGGAATAGCGTGTATGGTAAACTCTTAGTGAAAGAAAAAGTGACACTATGTTTTTATTTTACTTTTTAATTTTAATATTTTTTTTATATTTTTATTTATTTCTAGGAGAGAGAGAGAGAGACAACGTGAGAAGGGGAGGGTCAGAGCGAGAGAGGGAGACACAGAATCTGAAATAGGCTCCAGGCTCTGAGCTGGTAGTCAGCACACAGCCCGACGCGGGGCTCGAACCCACGAACCGCGAGATCATCACCTAAGCGAAAGTCGGACGCTTAACCGACTAAGCCACCCAGGCGCCCCTTAATTTTAATATTTTTAAATTTTTATTTTTCAGCGAGAGAGAGAGAGAAAGAGAATGTACAAGTGGGGCAGGAGCAGAGAGAGACACACACAGAATCCAGAGCAGGCTCCGAGCTGTCAGCACAGAGCCCGACACAGGGCTCGAACCCACAAACCGTGAGATCAAAACTGTGAGATCATGACCTGAGCCAAAGTCAGAGGCTTAACCGACTGAGCCCCCCAGGTGCCCCTAAAATCATATTTCTAAAAGTCTGCAAGTGCAAGCACTTGGGTGGCTCACTCAGTTAAGCGTTTGACTCTTGGTTTCTGCTCAGGTCATGATCTCACAGTTCGTGGGGTCGAGCCCCACGTTGGAGTCTGCCCAGACAGCACAGAGCCTACTTGGGATTCTCTCTTTCCCTCTCTTTCTGCTCCTTGCCAGCTCTCTCTCTCTCAATAAATAAACTAAAAAAAAAAAAAAAAAAAAAAAAAGTCTGCAAGTATATGTACAAAACTATTACCAAGAATTTAAGTAGTTTAAGGCTTGGGACAGAGTGGGGTAGAAGGTAAAGAAAGAAAAGTGATTGTATTTTATTTTTATGAGCCTCTAAATACATGAATGTTACTTCAGCTTGTATCACTTTTACAGTGAGAAAATAAGGCTATCTTACCTATCCGCTGCGCAAAATACGAGCATATTACATACAGCTTCTATGCTGATCTGGTATAATATTGAAAGGTTCTATCCAGTAGTTCCAGGCATCGCTTAAAAATTGCCGTGTTTGAAGTTTGGTTAAGTTCGAGCCCACAACCGATGCCTAAAATCAGTAATTCCCTCTGGAAACGCAGCCATTTGGGGATCTGAGTTGTTTTGGAACTCAGAATGCTTTGGCTAAGAGGAAAGACCTTATTATGAAAATAACAGATTTTCATTTCCTCTCTAATTTTATAACTCTTGGCAATACAACCTTTATTTTGCTGTGAAATGTTGGAAAAGGAGATGAGTGTATGACTGAGTCTTATTTTTCCAAAATAAATACATTTTAGTTTTGCCTTGAGATCGTAGGGTTCTGTCATATCAGGTTATCGCCTGGAAAGGGGCGACAGGGTGTCTGGGTGGGGGGGTTGCAGGGGGCTTTCCTCGGAACTCTAGACTTGAGCTTGAGTACTTCAATCACAGACCAGCTGAAGCAGCTTTAAAACTCTCAGAAAGAGGGCATTTGAAAGAGGGCATTTCTTTGGGGATGCTTGGGAGCCCGGGCTCTGGTGAGACCCACACAGCACGCCACCTGGTGGGCTCTGGCGGTAATGTCACTGCACTGCCTTCCGGACACCAGTTCCCTTGCAGCTCAGATTGTCCCCCAACACAGTGTGGAGGAGGTGAAGTCAGTGAAAATCATGGTTCTTTACTTGTAACTCTGTTCGTTCCTTTCTCCACTCGACTGGGCAGTTGCCCAGAGGCTGTGTTCTGTCAAGAAAAGACATTGTTGCAGAAATTCTGAGATTACTTTTTAGTTACTTATTTATCTATTATTTATTTTTGAGAGAGAGAAACAGACAGAGTATGAGCGGGGGAGGGGCAGAGAGAGAGGGTGACATAGAGTCTGAAGCAGGTTCCAGGCTCTGAGCTGTCAGCACAGAGCCCGACCCGGCCTCAAACTCATGAACCGTGAGATCATGACCTGAGCCAGAGTCAGAAGCTTAACCGACTGAGCCACCCAGGTGCCCCGTAAGAAGATTATTTTTATTGTTTTGGGAAGGACAAAGGAATTCTTCTCTATAAAAACCATAAAGTATTTTTTTCCTTACTTGCCCTTAAAATTTTGAGAAAATTTAAGCAGTACCAAAAAGTGCATAGAATCCTATAACTGGTACTCACCCATAGGTTATCCAGAATTGACACGTGTTAAGATTTTGTAATACTGAAAACACTTCATCATTTTTAACTGAAAGAAAGAAACCATTCCATGCGAAGATGAAATGCCTTTTGTATCTCTCCCTAATTTCACTTCTCTTCCTCCGTTTCCCTTTGACAGTCCCTGTTATCAATTTGGTAAAGAGTTTTATGACCCGTTTTTTCCTACTTTGAAGATCTGTTCAATTCAGTAAATATTACGCACCTTCTGCTGGGTGTCTGACGCCATTTTGTACACCTGGGATACATTGAGGAACAAAACAGATGCAAATCTTTCCCTTCATGAAGTTTACACCCTAACTAAGGGGAACAATGCTTTTGTGCTATCATACATATTTTGGGAGAGAAAAGTGCTATGGAAAAAAGTAAAAGTAGAGCAGCCTGAGAGGGACCAGAGTTATCTGTATGGGTGGGCAGGAGAAGCATCTCTGGCAACCTGAGATTGGGCCAAGACTTGAAGGAAGTAAAGAAATTAGCTTAGTGGTTCCAAGCAGGAGAGCATCAGGGGCAGAGAATCTGCCAACTGAGGATGTGCCTGGCATCCCCGAAGACGGGGGAGGCCAGTGTGGCTGCGCTGGAGGGAACAGGGAAGGGATGAGGAGGGAGAGCGTCAGCTTTCCCCGTGGACCACTGCTGGAAGGTTGGCCTGAACAGTAAATGGGAAGTCCCAGAAGGGTTGCAGTTGACGAATGACACGCTCTGACTGGGTGCTGTGTGGAGGACCAGTTAGAGGGGTCAACAGTGGCACAAGGGGATAATTACTGCAGTAATCCAAAGGGAGATGGTGTTGACCTTGAACAAAGTGGTCGCATTCTGGATGTGTTTGGAAAGTAGAGCCAGATGGTTGTCTTACCGGTTACATTTGGAGTATCAGAGAAAGAGAGGAGTTAAGGGAGATTTCTCTCTCTTTTTTTCTTTAATCGAGGTGAAACTCACATAACCTAAAATGAGCCATTTTAAGTGTATGAGTCAGCATTTAGTTCCCTCGTGGTGTTGTGTGATCACTACCTCTGTGTGGTTCCTGGCAGCCACTAATCTACTTTCTGTCTCTCTGCATGTACCCATTCTGGATATTTCATGCAAATGGAATCATAGCATACTCTGTGATCTTTTGTGTCCGGCTCTTTGCACTTAAGATAATGTTTTCAGAGTCCGTCCCTGTTGTGGCATGTGTTGATACTTCTTTTTATGCTGCATAACATTTCATTGTGTGGCTACACCGCACTTTGCTTATCCACTCATCCACTGATGGACGTTGTGGCTCATACCTTGTGGCTGCTGTGACAGTATTGCCCCAAATACTCATACACGGGTATTTGTTGGAACATCTGTTGTCCATTCTTTGGGGTATACGCCTGGAAGCGGAAATGCTGGGTCGTCTGGGAGTCCTAGCTTTAACTTTTCGAGGAGCTGCCTGACTGTTTTCCACAGGGTGGCTGCACCATTTTACATTCCAGCCAGTAACGTATGATGGTTCCAGTTTCTGCCAACATTTGCTATTTTCCATTATTTAACAACAAGAAAGGTTTATTGCAGCCATCCCAGTGAGAGTGATTCCAGAGTGGTCTGCAGCGATAGAGTGGCATTGTTGAGTAAGGCAGCAGGTAAGAGGGGGTAGGACAGACTGAGCAGTATTCAGTTTGGTTAGGTCGAGTCTGAGATGCCTTGTAGATGCTCAAGTGGGATCATCGAATTGATGTTGGACAGATGGGTCTGGAGCTGGCAAAGGAGTTTGGGGCTGGTGATGAAATTTGGGAGTCATTGGCATTTAATTGCTATTTAAAGCCATGGGACTAAAATGTAGACGGAGAAGAGACCAAAGACTGAACGCAAGGGCACTACAAAGTGGAGAGCTTGGGTGGAGGAGGAGAGACGTGCACAGTAGACTAAGAAGAACAGCCAGCGAGGTCGACAGAAAATCAGGAAGGTTTGATCTACTGAGAGGCCAAGTGAAGAAATCGTATCAAGGAGGAGGAATGGCCTGTTGTGTGAAAGATCATCGTGCTTTCAAATGTCAGGTGTGCAGACGTTAGGTCTGGCGACGTGGAGGTCAAAGGCGTGTCAGTGGAGTGCTAGGAAGAGAGGCAGCATAGGTGATGCTCTCCACGTTCTGTTGCAGGAAGTGAAGAAATGACACAGTGGCTGGTGGAGAAACTGAGGACAAGGGAAGATGTTTTTGTTCCTATTTAAGGTGGGAGAAATAACAGCCTTTTGTGTGCTGATGGGAATGATTCAGTATAGAGCAAAAAATTGACTTTTTTTTGTAGAAGAGGGGATAATTACTGAAGTGATATCCTTGAGGGACAAGCAGAGGGGTTGCTGTTAGGTGCCCCATTGGTGCCAGCAGGGAGGCGGGTCCTGGACGGTGGGCAGGGGAGGCAGTGGGATCTGGGGAAGTGAAGTAAGAACAAAGATCATAAGCTGAGAGTACAAACCCTCCAGAAGGTGTTGGAAGTTTGGGGGAGAGATAAGAACATGTGAAGTGGCCCTTTGGAAGAGTGGGCGAATCAGTGGATTAGCAATGAGGAGCACTGGGGATCCCCTGGTGATGTAGATCTGATGTGAGGCTTGCTTTTCTCCAGCCACGTGCGGCTGCGTGGGTGCAGGAATGAAGGGTGCCTGTGTCAAGTGCTGAAGGGCAAAGAAAGGACAGTGAAGAGGAGAAGGGCAGGAAGTAGAAGGCACATGGACGACCACGATTGCACCGATTGGATTTGATTTCCAGCTGACGAAGGGGAGGAAAAGACCTCTAGGGCTGAGATATGGTGACACAGTGCTATAATCAATGGGTGGCTGATCCTAGTGGGGGCAAAAAAAAAAATGTCACTAGATTTGGGGTAGCTGAGAAAGTGAGAGGAAAAGATAGAGGCTTGTGGCAGACAGTGGGGTGCGTTACATTGAGATTCTGGAGTGTTCTCAGCTGGTGGTGATGACTTGGGAGCCAGCGGCTGAGGCTGTGTGGGGGTTATTGAAAGGGATGGTTCAAGGAGACAAGACCCCAAAGCCCTGGGAAGGTCTCTTACACGTGTCCTGATGCGTCCGAGGTTAAGACACAAGCAGTGATGGAGACATTCCATCACAGAGATAATGGAGAAGATAGCTGGCCTGGGAGCTCAGTAGACCATGGGGACACTCAGGGTACTGAGTATTGCGTGATCTCCTCTGATGGCATGAAATTCGAGCTGGGGCTTTTTTGGGGAGAAGAGGGGGGAAAGAATGGTCTCAAAGTGGCAGGGAGGCACAGGGAGGAAGTCTACTGCCATCCTCAGCCAGTGGTCCAAAGACTAAGGAAAACAGCTTTGCCTTGAGAGGGACCACAGAGAAAAGAGTGGACCCATAGAGAGCCAAGTTTTTGCTGGAGCCAGGAGGTGAAATGAAGGTTGAGAAATGGATGATATAATAATAGTATTACATAGATGATATAATAGGTATTTTGTTTATTGTAATAGATAAGGCACTAATTACAGAACCGTTTTGTGCATACACAGCGTTTTAAAAAAGGCAATGTGGTGTCCAAAATCAGATTCTTCTTATGTGATTGCAGCTCCCTTTCTAAATATATGACCTATGACTTATAGAATAAACAGCTGCATACCAAAATAATACTCCAGCTGAGCCCCAGCACATAAGAGGTTTTCATCAACTGTTTGTGGAATAAATGAATATAATATCATTACATCAGGTTGAGATCAAGGAGAATATATATAGCAGAGACCTAGAATGTCTATAAGAAAATGTTCTGTTCCCTGTGAGTGTTCTGGTATTCCATTTAACAAATATTTACTGGGAACTGAGTATCTGCTACATCATGGCATTGGACAGGACAGATAAAGTCGCAATTTAGGCTTTAAAGGAGTCTAAATTGAAAATTTTTAAAAAGTGTTTATTTTTGAAAGAGAGAGACAGAGTGCAAGTGTGGGAAGGGTGGAGAGAGAGAGGGAGACACAGAATCTGAAGCAGGCTCTGTGCTGACAGCTCAGAGCCAGATACAGGACTCGAACCCACCAACTGTAAGATCATGACCTAAGTCAAAGTTGGATGCTTAACAAACTGACCCACCCGGGCGCCCCAATGGAGCTTAAATTTAAATGGGTACAAATTCATGGGCATGAGACTAGATTTTTGAATGAAGACTTATGCGTGATTAGATATTTTCCCATTAGGCTCCCAGATATTATTTAGAATCTTATTCAGAAGTGGGGCCATTTTTTTTTTTATGTTTTATTTATTTCTAGGAGAGAGAGAGAGACAGCGTGAGCAGGGGAGGGTCAGAGAGAGAGGGAGTCACAGACTCTGAAACAGCCTCCAGGCTCTGAGCTGGCAGTCAGCACAGAGCCCGACGCGGGGCTCGAACCCACGAATCGCGAGATCATGACCTAAGCGAAAGTCGGACGCTTAACCGACTAAACCACCCAGGCGAGAAGTGGGGCCATTTTTATTTACGCATAGCTAGACCTTTTTATAGCCCCACTCTACCTGTGGGACACGGATGTGTGTGTGCGCGCGCGTGTGTGTGCCTGCGCACGCGTATGGTGTGTGGGTGTGTGGTGCATATGTGTGTGTTGTGTGTGTCTGTGAGTGTTGTATGTGTGTATGTTGTGTGTGTGTGTTGTGTGTATGTTTCCTTGTGGTGGGGCAGTAGACAAGGGAGGAAGGAATCACTTCTCTGCCGACCCTCCCCTCATCCCTCATCAAGGATGAAAGCCTAGGGTGTTGAGTATGGAATTACTGGAAATTAGAACATTCACTTCTTTTGTAATTCACGAATCCTATTTCTCTAGATTGTAGTACCATTTGGATAAGTGAGTGGAATTTATTTATTTAAATATATACAGAAAAAATAAGCAGGATCGTTCTAGGCATCTTTGTGGTGTTTTATTATAGATATTCCCTTTTTTTTTTTTTACAATACTGGAGACATTTTTGTTCCCATTCAAATGCATACGTGGAAAGAATGAGACAGGAAGTCCCTTAAATGCAGTGGCCAGTGGAGGGTTTTGGTAGACTGAAGTCACAAGGTCCCTTTGAAGGGACAGCACGTCCTTGGCTCCAGGTCTCTGTTCCAGTATGAAAATGTAGGCCCAAAGGGGCCGCATGTTCTGATTTCTCAAGAGAAATTAAAAGATTAGATTTTAATGAGTTCCCATTTTTAAAATGTGTTTACTGCATGGCAGAAGATACGGAAAATATTCATTCCACAGGTGGCCAGCGTGAGGCCTCTAAATTAGACCATCTGCAAACATGTGCATCTATGATGGCCGCTCCAGACTGTCATTCCAAATATGCAGACTTCCTTGTGGATTTGTGCCCTCAGAGTTCAGAAGTCCCAGTATTCCCCATTTTCTATTTGCTCTGTTTAGGGTCCTCTGAGGAAGCACTGCCAATAGAATGTTCTGTGGTGTGCTGTCCAATACAGTAGCCACAAGTCTCAGACGACTACTGAACACTGGAAATGTGGCGAAGGTGACTAAGGAACTGAAGTTTTTTATTTTATTTAATTTTAGTTAATTTAAACTTAGTCACATGCAACTACCAAGCCTTAGCCAGTGGTGTCTTAGCCAGTGGCTACCAAGCCTTACCGTGGTGTCTGCAAATTCTCATTCCCTCAGAAGCCCAACCGAGAGTTAATTAAATTGAACCAAACCAAGATACACCTTTGATTAGCAAAATGGAGCAAGGGGAGAATGAATATACCCACCCCAGTGTTCAAAGTTTTATACCTCTAAATATATGAAGCTTACAAATCAAGCTGACGTTACCCTTAAGTAAAATATGTTCCATCTTCCTACCTGGACAAGTACTTCTTCAGAATGGCCTGGAAGGTCACGTTCAAATTCAGGCTTCCTGGACTCATCGGGTACCCAGCTTAGAGCACGTGGTGTGGAGAGAGCCAGCCCCTCCGGCCTCACACCAACTCCATCCTGCACCATAAATGGCCTGACCAGCGAGCCCGGATAGAGTGGAACTTTACCTCACGTGGGACTTGAGGTAGCTGTCTACAGCTATGGCTGTAGCTGCATTTGACTGAACGTTTTTTTAGATGGGCTTGTGCTGAATTCTTTCAGGCAAAATCAGAACTGAACTTGGCTGCTGCTTTTAAAGACTGTTTAAGAGCTGAAACAAGCAAAGGGCACAGACATGATTCTGGCCAAGAGTTAATAAGGAGAGTTCACTTCATTAGGCTCCTTATTTACCATCCCTAAATCATCTTTGGCAATATGCCTCAGAAGACCTTACTTACTTGGGGTGATCATTGATGCCAAAAGAACTGGGCAAGCGAAGATAAGTTACAGATTGCTTTTAATCCGTGGGTAAATCAGTCCGGTGAGTTCCATGTGATTAAAGTCATTAGCTAAAAAATCAGGTGACTTCGTGCTTAGATGTGTCCCTGGATTATCCTCATCAAAAGAACGTCTTTCAAATGATTTCCAGTGTTAAAGTAGATAACAATTGCACTATGTGCACACATACTTGCATGAGAAACCCTTGAGCTCAGGGTCAGTTGGAGGATGGCTTGGGAAGCTGATCTGGAACCACTGATTGATCACATTCTTTTCTAGTTGGAGGCATTCACGCAGGTTGTACTTGGGAATGAAAACTGGTCACCAGCGGCTCCGGGAAAGCTGGAGAAGGCTACCCTTGTTGCACTGCAGCCCCTCCTGTGGTGTAAAGGGAGAACAGGAACATAATCTGTGCCCCTGGAAGAAAATAGACGGTCCCAGGCACAAAACCAGAGAGGGTCAACTGAGATGGCCTGTGAAGATTCTGGGCCTCCAGTCAGCCGCCTCTATAATTCACGATTGTCTGCAAAGCAGGCTCCATGTCTTCTACTGGATAGTTTTGACCTTGCAGAGGACTCTGCATATGACGGCTGCTACCCTCCCCGAGAGCACACGCATGTTATTGCTGTCTCCTTAATCTTCTCCCTTAGTGTATCCACTCTCATGGTTAGAAACCGTCCTGTATGATTTCATATCTCATAAATAATACCATGATGGGAATTAATGGAAATACTTTACTACCTAAATGTTTTTTTTTCCTTCCATGTGACTGTTCTCCTAATATAAATACTTGGCAATCTTGGGTGGCTTTCGGAAGTGTTGGTTTCTTTTTCTCATTGTCTTGACCTAAGTTTTCATCTGCCAACATCAGTTCCAATCTATTGAAACAGAAACGTTTGACACCTTTTTAGAAAGTGAAAGGCATCTCTACATGTGGTCTGAGGACCACAGAACCTTAGACCACAGCCTCAAGGGCCACTTGAGATTACATTTCAACGTGCCATCTCGCCCATGTGCTTGTTTCTCAGGGATCCTGTAATCACTGGTCCATTGGTGTTCCCGTAGCCCTGCCTTCTGAACTGGTTACAGCCATGGGGCTGGACAGGGGTGGGTGGGTGAGGCCACATGTACCCCAATGACAGAGCAAAACACCAAGGCAGTATAGGAAGATGGGATTTGGGGTTCAAAGTTGCGACGTGAGAACCAGGGAAAGATAAGTAGCCCCCATCCCTTCTCTCTGTTCTCTTGAGGGGCTGGACAGGCATAACTGCTGTGGAATGATTAGGAGCCTACCATCCTTCATTTCTTCTAGATTCTTAGATCTAGGAGATTATGACAGCAGAGAATGGGTGTCATGGTGGCCACAGGAAGTTGTAGTCTCTACTGGCTACTTTTTTGAGGTGTGGAGGATGCCAAGTAAACTCTTTATTCATGCAGGACCAACATTTTAAATACTGACCAATGAATCACGAGCATTCTTTGGAAGGAGGTAGTCTTGTCTTGATGGGCTTCTCATATTGCTTTACTTTTTTAAGATTTTATTTGTAAGTAATCGTAACACCCTACCTGGGTCTTGTTCTCATGACCCTGAGGTCAGGAGTCACATGCTCCACTGACTGAGCCAGCCAGGCCACCCTTCTATACATTTTAAATATCTTTTGAAGATGCAATAAAGATTTCAATAAAGAGATAACATGGATTTTTTATAAGAAAACACTAAAAGAGCTAGTATAGCTATTTGTACACATTCGTAGAAGAGTTTCTCTCTCTCTCTCTCTTTTTTTTTTGCACCCTTTCAAGTTCAAAGGGGTAGAGGCAGCTTTCTACTGGGCCTTTCATCCCTGGCTCTGAGACTCTTCATTCTGTGTCTGAAATGACTCGTTGTTAGGGGGTTGGTGTGGGAGGATGGGATCATGGAGGTGCAAGGGGAAAAAGACTGGCTTTTTGGATGTTTGCATTTTTTAAATGTTTATTTTTGAGAGAGAGAGAGAACAGCAGGGGAGGGGCCTAGAGAGAGAGAGAGGGAGACACAGAATCGGAAGCAGGCTCCAGGCTCTGAGCTGTCAGCACAGAGCCCAACGTGGGGCTTGATCTTGTGAACCATGAGCTGAAACCGACTCAGACACCTAACTGACTGAGCCACCCAGGCTCCCTGAATTTACTATCTTATAGAAAATTCCAATTTTTCCCCCACTTCTCACCAGAAGTTTCTAACTTTCCTGCTGGTGGCGTCTGGGGCTGGGTATCAATGAGGGGGATGTGATTCAGTGATTCATCATGTTCTGACAAAACCAAGCCAAGAAGCCTTAACAATTTTGATTAACATAAGTGTCCAAACAAGTCTTAACATCGACAGACTCCAGATTCAGTCACCAGACAGATGGTTATTCAGAAATCCTTCTTCGTGTTCCTTTGTGGTTTCTGCCAAATGGTAATTTATTTGAAGAAGTCCGTTCTCAGGGACGAACAGTGCCCATACACCGAATGAGCATCTTTCAGGGTGGACAAGACATCACTTCTAAATCTGCGTAGATTTGTGTGGGGCTCTGACACGTATGTAAGGGAGTTCTTGGGTGGGCCCTGTGTGTGCAGAGGCCGGGAAGCAGGAACGAGTACCATGATTGAGGGGTTCTTTGGGACAGAGTGGTGACGATTTGCAGGCGTGTGGGAGAGCAGGATGTAAGGGGCCTGTTCATGAAGCCCCTGAACTACCATGATGACTAGTCTTAGCTTCGTCTTCAGTCGGTGGGATGCCTCTCACAAACTGTGTACAGGAATAATGCGTTTGCCAGCCACAGAGAGGAGAAATTGCTGAGAGCCATAGCCATGAGGGACATCTTCGTGATGGAGGGAGGAATGATCTTGAACTTTGAAGAACAGGTAGAAGAAGAGGAAGATGCTTCACTGATGCCACGGTAGGGGGGTTCCGGAGGCTAACAGAAAAGAGGGAGACAAAGTTTTTTTAATAATTATTTTTATTTTTTTATTGTTTTGAGAGAGGGAGAGAGAAAGACAGTGTGAGCAGAGGAAGGGCAGAGGGAGAGAGAGAATCTCAAACAGTGCTCAGCACCAAGCCTGACGCAGGGTTTGATCCCACAGATGGTCAGACAGTGATCTGAGCTGAAATCGAGAGTGGGATACTCTGCTGACTAAGCCACCCAGGTGCCCTGGGACAAGGCCCTTTTCCTGGTCACACGCCAGTCAGCATCACTGCTGCATTCCAGATGAGGGCACGTGTCACGGCATGGTGCAGGGGGCAGCTCAGCAGTGTGGAGTGTCGTAGAGATGGGACACAAAACTGAGCTGAGACCCCCACATCGGGCTGTGTTGGCTCCTCCCAGCTTGAGGGCAAGTATCTGCCATTTCAGGGTTCCAGGGAAGTCCTTTAAGGCTGCACAGGAATTCAGTAAGATTCTAGAACCTCCTTTGTCACAAGCACCGAGCTACATCTTGGCCATGGAAGTGACCTCTGGTGTCTCATCTGGACACCTGATTTGCCAACTGTTTCTGCTTATCTCTCTTGAAAGACTTGCCTACTAGGAGTGAAAAGGGAGTTGTTTACTTGGACTCTATGGATTCACAGCTGTTTCTTGATCAGGCCTCATGAACACCATGGACTCTTTCTAAGAAATCAGAACCCTTGGCCATCAGCATGAATTTGATTCCTGTGTCGAATTTCAAGCTTTGCCAGAAGTCATTCCTGCCCTTTCTGGCCTCACCTCTTAGGAGGTGTGGACCTTTCTTTTTTTTTTTTTTTTTTTCCTAATGTTTTTTTTTTTTTAATTTATTTCTGAGAGAGAGACAGAGGGAGAGAGAGACAGCAAGAGAGAGATAGAGAGAGACCGAGATAGAGTGAGCAGGGGAGGGACAGAGAGAGAGGGAGATACAGAATTTGAAACAGGCTCCAGGCCCTGAGCTGGCTGTCAGCACAGAGCCCGATGTGGGGCTCGAACCCACGAACTGTGAGATCATGACCTGAGCTGAAGTCGGACGCTTAACCGACTGAGCCGCCCAGGCGCCCCTGGACCTTTCTTTTTTGGTGCAAGGAAAGCCATCATGAGAGGAACCCAACCGAAGCCTAGAACACATCAGGCTCCAAGCAAAAGGAATTTTACCAATTTGTGGGACAGCCCACATTTCCAACAATTATGGAGAGTTAACTAATTCAGCCAATAGATATTATACAATGTGTAGATGTTGTATGAGGCACATAGAAGGGAGTAAAACCAATGTGACAACCAGCTTATTGGAATTTACAGAAAGTGAGGAAGGAAAGGTAGATAAACAGGTTAGCAATTAATAGGTATTTTTTGCTTATGTGTACTATTATTTTATCTATTTATTTTTAAATGCTTATTTATGTTTGAGAGAGAGAGAGAACATGAATGGAGGAAGGGCAGAGAGAGAGGGAGAGACAGAATCCCAAGCAGGCTCTGCACTGTCAGCGCAGAGCCCAGTGCAGGGCTTGAACCCACAAACCGTGAGGTCATGACCGGAGCTGAAATCAGGAGTCGGACACTTAACTCTCTGTACCACACAGACGCCCCTGTATTATTCTTTTAAAGAGTTCTGGTCTGAGCTTTGACTGTGTGATTGAATCCTTCTGAGACGGATACGTTTTAAAGCAACAAAATGTTGTCGAAACTTAGGAAAAACAAAGAGCCAGTGATTTGGTATGAGTGAGCAGACCCGGCTTGATTTGAAGCATCCTGGCAGATTGCAGTCCCTGCAGGTGAAGAACTTCTGATTTATTCTTCAGGATAAAGCTGTGCTTCGTAGACTCCTTTGATGAGAAGAGAACTTTTCTTCGCACCTGCTTGGATGTGACAGTGCGACACCAAACGCTGCAGTCCTGTGTTTGGTCCTGGGCACCCCAGGCCGGGAGCTGCCGGGACCCTCGAGGGCTCGGGTGCTCTCCAGCCTTGCCGTCTCCCTTCCTCCCAGTCTGGCCGGGGCCCTCCTCTCTGATTGGAAGAGTGGCATTTCTGGTCAGGTTGAAGGTATGTGGAAGCGGGCAGAGTGCCCGCATCCCCTGGGTCAGCGTGAGCTCCTGCTATGATTTCATCCCACAAAGTAACAACCCATCTCGGATGAAAAGGGAAAGAGAGCGAGATCTAATTGAACGTAGTAGCAGCCTTCGCTATTTGCTTAAAATGCTCCACGAGAAACCCGCGTTGCAAAGAGCAGGTTCTAGGGGGAGATTCTGAAATTGCAAACTGCAGCCCTTTCTCCTCGCGCTTGGTTTGGCCGATTTCCAAAGCATGCAGGCCAGCAGTTGAGGGACTGAGATGTAATCGGTGGCGATACATTTGTACCACATGAAACGTTCTCTGCCTCCAAAGCCTCCCGTGGCTGTGGGAGCGGCACAGCAGCAGCAACAGCTCCCGGCTGCTGGACTCCGCAGGGAGGGAAGACTGGATCACAATGGTAAGAAACTCCCAAGATTTCTGCAGACCTAGTTTGTTACCTGGGAAGGAACACCTGGCATCTGCTGGTGACCATGGCTGTGGGGCTCCTGACACTGAACTTGAGCTCTGGGGCACTGTTAGCTTTTTCCTTTCCTCAAAAGGGCAGGGACAGCCTTGGCAGCAAGGCACTGACTTTTGAAAAATGATCCCTTTCATGTCAGAAGCGTCGTAATTAATAAGGACCATTTGCTGGGCGCTTCAGGGGATGGGGGGGAGGACAGTCCCACAGTGACCTCAGAGGCGAGCCCTGATTAATGTAGTCTCTGATACGTGCTCTTCCTCTGAACGCGGTTGTCGTTTCCAGGAGGCTGCCTGAAAGGAATGATCGCCTGCTTTCTCGATGTCTTCGTGCGGGGGTGCAAACCCATTCATCGCGAAGCAGTGATCTTTCCTAACTAGTGAGTTGTCCCGATTTCTGCCAGTGTCCCCGTAGAGGGAGGCATTCGCACAGTGACCGTGACTAGAGCAAAACTTCGGAGTGGTTTTTGTCCCCCTTTCAAAACTATCCCAGGTAGACAGTGACAAAAGGGGCCCGTGTTCAAAAGGGGAGTGAGAGGGACTTTGGAGGAAGTTCATTTGATTTCGCTTGAGCAAAGCCAGCTTCGCCAGGGTGAGGCGTGCCTTCATGGACGTGTGAGGTCTTTGGGCGAGGTGTGGGCTTCGCGGGGGGACGGTGTGCCGAGCTCGGGGTCAGCCGGGGTCTTTGTGGCTTCTCCGTGTACCTCTTTCCCGGTGCCCATGATACAGGACCCGTTGGGAGGATTTGGTGCTAAGAGTGGAGCCACCAAACATTTTCTTTAAGGAGTCAAGCGATGACGGACAGTGGTCATAATATGATTACATAACATTTAGGAGAAAATATAACCTATTACTGTACAGAGAAGATGCCTGAAATACTCTTATTTGACTGCACAGCTGATGTGTGGGAAATGATTATTCTGTTTATAATCCAGATGAATGAAGAGAGTTCTGATGAAGGGGATGTGGGAATTTTTAGAAATCTGCCTTTCCAACAACTCCGAAAAGGGGACACTGGGAACCAGACTTATGAGGATATTGCAGCTCACTTCCTGCCCTCATCTGCCGCCCTGGTTCGCTAGGAACAGGCCCTAGAAACAGCTGCAAAGTTCAGGGTCAGAGCCGTCCCTCCTGAATTGATATGTGGTGCCCTGTGTCACTGCATCCGTGCTAGAAACTCTTCTGACCTGTGGAGAAGTCACATTAACAACTCACCTGTTTCTCCTTGACCAGCCAGGTGGGTTAAATGCCAGCGTGTCCAGCATGAGGATTAAATGGGTCTCCTTACTGCTTGGAAAGTTTTGCTTGAATTCTTGAAGCATAATAATTCTTCTCTTCTCTTTATTAGCCTGAGAACATTCCTTTAAGGATTAAAAAAGGACTGGGCTGAAATGCAGATAGGGTTCCTGCCAGCGCACTTGAAGCGTGGGCATGAACTTAAGCACAGAGACAATCTCGTACAGTATTCAGGGAGAAAACAAGGAGCCCACCAGGGACTGAGTCACTTAAATGCAATAGCACAACCTAATGAAAGTGTGTAGACCTCTTTTTTGATTGCCAAGAAAGAAAAAAAAAAGTAGGAAAAATTACCTAGTCGTACATTAAAATGAAAGCTTCTGTCTAATTGAGCTTTTCTGAACCACAAACACTAAAATGGCCCTAGTTTTGTAGGGAAGACATTCTAACCAGCTACTTCTAATTGTATTTCCCCTTTCCTTGTGGTGAGAAGTCTATCTAGAGAGCAGTGGGTTGAAAAACCGGTCTTTGATCATAAGGGGAGTGAATCTGTAGATTAGATTTTCATGAAGTCCCTTCCGTGAAGAAAAGGAAACCACTCATGTTTCCCATCATGCAAATGTGATCCGTTCCCTTCTGGATCCAAGAGAAGAGACGCTCATTTGTGTTTAAAACCCTCTCCTTGACCTCATTTTTAGAATCAGGAGCATGTCACGGCTTGCTGGGTGTTCTACCAAATCAGTCAGCCTGCTGTGGGCTCTGGCCTCAGATTGCTTTGTTTCATTTTATTTACAAATTTGAAGGAAATGCAAATCATTAAATCCACCCCACATAATTGCAAGCAAGTTTAAGTTATTTCAAAGCAAAGGAAATATGTGAATGCTTTCAAGTAATATTTTACTAATACTGAGGGCATATGTGTTGTGTGCCAAGTGTTTTTATACTTTAATAATCCTTATCTTTCCTTTTAAAGAGATATTATTATTATTAATATTACTAATACCATTGTACTGAGGTGTAAGGTACGGAGAGGCTAAGTACTTTCCTAAGGACACACAGCTCAGAACAATTGCAAGACCCTTCCTTCTTAAACCACCTCATCCCGCAGCCTTTGAAGGTATAAAGGAAGGCAAGCCAGCCCCTAAAACTTCAAATAATCTTTAACATTTCTCTTTCCTCCTCATATCCAATCCACTCCAAGACAGATCTGTTCTTTCTTGGTGTCACCTGTTTGGGTTTCTTGTTATTTGCATACCAACACAGTAATTCTTTTTTTTTTTTTTTAATGTTTACTTTTGCAAGAGAACGAGCATGCGCATGTGCTGGGGGTGGGGGAGGGGCAGAGAGCCAGAGGGGCAGAGAGCCAGGGGGACAGAGCACCTGAAGTGAGCTCTTTGCTGACAGCAGTGAGCCCAATGTGGGGCTCAAACTCATGAACCCTGAGATCATGACCTGAGCTGAAGGTGGGTGCTTAACCAACTGAGCCACCCAGGTGCCCCCCAACACCATAATTCTTCCTGTAAGTTCCCACTCTGGCCAACTTTCCTTAAGGAGTTGCCTTAGTCTAGAAGAGAGTCTAATGTTATGGAAAGAGGGTTTAAATGCACTCAGACCTAAACTTAAATTTCTGGGTTACCCATATATTCATGTGGTTTTGTGCAGTAATTTTTAAAATTCTTTAATAATTAGTGTATTTATTTGCAAAATGGGAATAATGACTCTTACCTCTGTTGGGTCATTGTGATAATTACATTAATATGTTTATGTAAACTCAGATGTTTGATTAGGCTGCAGATCATGGTGGAGAGATGAATTGGCAGGAAGCTCTTGAAATTTTGAAGTCCAAGATGATAATGGGATGAAGTCCAAGATGAAGATGGGGCACCTGCGTGGCCCGGCAGGTTAAGCATCCAACTTCGGCTCAGGTCATGATCTCACAGTTTGTGAGTCTGAGCCCTGCGTCAGGCTCTGTGCTGATAGCTTAGAGCCTGGAGCCTGCTTCAGATTCTCTGTCTCCCTCTTTCTGCCTGTCCCCCCGCCCCCGCCACAGGTTCATGCTCTGTCTCTCTCAAAAATAAACATTAAAAAATTTAAAAAAATAAATGAAGATGATGGGGAGAAAATGGAAAAGAATCAAAGTAGATGATGTGCATGAGAAATTCACCTGCATCAGCCACTGATTGGTGTGAACATGAAAAAGAAAAGCACAAAGGGGCCTGGGTGGCTCAGTTGGTTAAGTGTCTGACTCTTGATTTCAGCTCACGCCATGGTCTCCTGGTCGTGAGACTGAGCCCTGCCTCGGGCTCTGTGCTGACAATGCAGAGCCTGCGTGGGTTCCTATTTCTCCTTTCTTTCTGCTCCTCCCCTGTTTGTTCTCTCTGTCTTCAAAATGGATGAATAGACATTTTTTTAAAAAAGAAAGAAAGAAAAGAAAAGCACAGACTGGGACTTGAAGCTACTAGCTAAAGAAGAAGAGTCACCTGGCTGCCATTCCTACATTACCTGACATGATGGAGTAGGTTTTGTGTATTGCTGAGTGAATGAAAAAAAGACACCCATCAAAGAAGAAGCATGAGAGTCAGGATGTATAAGAGATGACTTCTGTAGTATGTCACCCAAAGTCCAGTAAGGTATTTAGAAATGAGTGACAATGTGGTGTGTTCTGGGATGGATGTGGAGGTTTACGATGTTAAGTGGCCTTTTGATTGTGTTCCCAAAAAGAAGGTGGATTCAGAGGATTAGAGGAAGTTCTGTGTACTGGCAACCATATATATACGGTTATATGTATATAAGGCTATATATAACCATATAGATATATATGTTATATATCTGCTTATATATATCTGCAAGTTTTAGAACTTGAAGGTGACATGGATATAGCCATAAATAACTAAGGACTGCAGTGCAATCTTCCTGGTAATGGATTACCTGTAGCCACATTAATAAGATGAATGGAAAGATGTGGAAGGAAATGAGTGGGTGTGAAGCTCCCTCCCCTCAAAAAAAAAAAGCACACAGAATAAAGGTATAGGTAATTAGAATAGGTAAGATACCAATTTTCAGGAAGGGGGGATATTCTGATGATAAATTTTAGGGAATTGAAAGTGTTGACTGGCTTTGAGTTTCTCCTTGAAGATTGTGTCAAGAGCATTAAAAATAGCACATTATCAGTAGTATAATGAAGACGAATAGTCTCTCTTATGCTTTCCGTGGTCTTCTGTGAAGGAATTGTACTTGATGGACTAAAGGAAGTGCAAAGCTGAAAATAAGAATATATGAACTCCAGACTTCATCCCATTGGTAAGCCTCACGGGTACAGATCATCCCCGACAGAAACTGGACACGTTCCATATGGCGAAAAGACACAAGAGCCCGATTGTAAACTCAATGTGATAGATGAAAGACCTAGAGTAAAGAGACTAATTAGCTGGATAACCTAGAAATTAAATAGGGTCAGGTGTCTGGGGAGATACTCAGAGGATTGCAGGAGAAATGGCGTAGTTCAGGTTATCGGCCTTCACAGTGACTTCACGTGCTCTCCTGTAAGTGTGGACCCAGGAATAACATTACAATCCTCCAATATATATCCAGCACTTCCAGTTGAGCTTATGATAGGTCGGTTCACTGTCTCTACTCTCTGATTTTCTTACTTCTCTACTTTTTATTGGCATTCCCAGATGCCTGTTAGTGTTTATCCCTCACCTCTTACTTCCCATCTTACTCTTTGGATGTAGCAATCCAGTGTGTGGATTATCTTCCCAGCCATCCTGGACCCCTGAGGACTCTTGGGTCTATGAAGGGGCCCAACACCCAAGTGTCCCAAAACCCAACACCCTAACTCAGCTCCCCTGGTTGTGTCCCCACCGTGGAAAAGGCAAGCATATTTGGAGGCATTGGGTATTTGGATTGTGAAATTTGCTGTGTTTGGATTTATTGCTTGTTTTTACAAAAGTACTTGGATTAATTTCCTCATTTGGTTAGTTACCTGTTTATTTCAGTTTCAGTAGTGAAGTCAAAATATAGTAAAGCATGTATAGAAATGTTTTAAGAAATGGACAAAGTCTCTGACCGAAAGGGGGGAAATCACACCTGTATATCCTTAATAAATCTCACTTTTTAATGAACTGTTATTCTATATCTATATGATGTTAATGTTTCTAACACACTATGGCTGATTAATCAATTTGTGGAAAGTACAGCTTATCTGCTTAGGTTATTTCTCATAGCAAAGGCAGGCTATTTTGTAATATGTTGCTACATCTAAGACTTCCCCAATAGGTGTTCACTGAGCACAGAAGATTCTTTGTAAAACTATGTTTATAACTTGTGTTTAATCACATTGAAGAAGGTGAATACCACTTATCCAGTCTAGGACTTAGAGTTGCCTAGTAAGTTTGTGTGAAAGTGCATTGACATGTAAAGGATGAATTTTTTAAGATGGACTTAACTGGTTCTAGGATTATGTATGTTTCTTCTCCCAGGCCCTTTCCATCATCTGCTTGGAGTATTGATTTCCTTAATCAAGGGGGTTTAAGTAAAAATTTTTATTCAAGTATAACTTCCAAACTGAAAAATTACATAAATCATAAATGTACATCTCACATTTTTTTTTTTTGCAAAATGAACATAGTCTTGTAAATTAGCACCCATTTGAAGAATAGATCCCAGTAACCTTGAAGCCCGCTTCATCCAGCCTTTCATGATCCCGAGTTATAGCCCCCAAATCAAGTTTTACTTATTTTTAATTTTTTTAGTGTTTATATTTATTTTTGAGATAGAGAGTGAGCAGGGGAGGGACAGAAAGGGAGAGAGACACAGAATGTGAAGCAGGCTCCAGGCTCTGAGCTGTCAGCACAGAGCCTGATGCCGGGCTCAAACTCACAGACCAGGAGATCATGACCTGTGCCTAAGTTGGATGCTTAACTGACTGGGCCACCCAAGCACCCCAAGTTTTACATATTTTTAAGCTTTATATATCCTTCTTTTTGTTTTTAAAAAGAAGCTAATAATCCCATTTATGTAAACTTACAACAGCAGATCTCTGTGAATAGACAGAGATATAGAGGATTATGCTCCTCACACTTAACTGTGGGAGGTATTTCCAAATTTTCTTCTTCATTCTTTAAAATGAGTGTATGCCATTTACAAAAATACATAAGCAATTTCGAAAAAGAACTGTGATGCCTGTTAGTAATTCTTTGACATGACTTATGATAGGCATTGGCCAGGACTTTTTCATACCACCCAAAGGGCCTGTCCACACAACGCTTCAGAACCTTAGTAGGGAAGATTTCTGCGGTCCCAATCAGAGATTTTTTTGAATGCACGCAATAGGTGACAGGCAAAACCCTTCACTCTTACTTCACACTCAAGTTTAAGGCTGAGCTCCTAAAAAGTACTAGAAACAGTTGTTAATTATCTGTAGGTCTTTGTAAAGAAATAAGTCTAATCAGAAATAATTTAATAGTCTTGCTAGCCCTTTCACATTGAGAGATGGCTGGTATTGCAATGTCAGCAGACTTGCCGTGTACGAGTGTTAAGTTCCTGTGGGCTTGACGCCCCCCACCTTACATGGCCACCCATGTCCCCTGGGAAAACGATGTCTGCCTGAACCATTTTTTTTTCTCAAAGCTTTCTATAACTATTCCTTCCAAATGTGTCAAAGTAATATACTCTTATGCACGCTACAGCCAGGAAATACAAATTCTTGTTTTATCACAGCCCAAATCTACAAGTAGATGCTACCATGACAAATTGTTCAAGTTTTCTATTTTTCCCTGTTTTAGTCTTGTAGTTTATTGTTTCTAGGAATGTATCCATTTCTTTCAGGAGGTCCAATTTGTTGGCATAGGGTTTTTCATAATATTCTCTTGTAATTGTTTGTATTTCTGTGGTGTTGGTGGTTATTTCTCCACTCTCATTTGTGGTTTTATTTATTTGGGTCCTTTCTCTTTTCTTTCTGATAAGCATGACCTAGAGCTTCATCAATTTTATTAATTTCTTCAAAGAACCAGGTCCTGGTTTCATTGATTTGTTCTGTTGGGTTGTTTGTTTCCATATCATTTATTTCTGCTCTAACCTTTGTTATTTCCTTCCTTCTGCTGATTTAAGGTTTTGTTTGTTGTTGTTTTACTAGCTCCTTTATGTGTAAAGTTAGATTATTATTTATGATTTTTCTGGGTTCTTGAGGTAGGTCTGTAAGGGAATAAGCTTCCCTCTTCGAATCACTTTTGCCAGATCCCAATGGTTTTGGATCCTTGTGTTTTCATTTTTGTTTGTTTCTATCTACTTCTTGATTTCTTCTTTGATTTTCTGGCTGACCCATTAATTTTAGTGACATAGTGTGTAACCTTCATGTATTTGTGCTCTTTTAGATTTTTTCTTGTGCTTGACTTCTAGTTTCATCCTACTGTGGTCAGAAAAGTTGCGTGTATGACTTCAGTCTTTTTATATTTGTTGAGGCTTATTTTGTGACCTAGTATTTGATCTATTCTGGAAACTGTTTTATGTGTACTTGGAAAGAATGTGTATTCTGTTGTTTTAGGATGGAGTGCTCTGAATATATCTGTCAAGTCCATCTGGTCTGGTGTGTCATTCAAAGCCATTGTTTCCTTGCTGGTTTTCTGTTTAGATGATCTGCCCATTGATGACCATAAATGCAAAAATTCTCAATAAAATACTAGCAAGCAAAATCCAACAATACATTAAAAAAATCATTCACCACAATCAAGTGAGATTTATTCCTAGGTTGCAAGCATGGTTGAGTATTTGCAAACCAATCAATGTGATATATCACATTAACGAAAGAAAGGATAAGAACCATATTGATCATTTCGATGCAGAAAAAGCCGTTGAAAAAGTATGATGTCCATTCATGATAAAAACCATCAACAAAATAGGTTTAGGGGAACGTACCTCAACAACATAAAGGCCATATACGATAAAAGCCACAACTAATATCCTAAATGAGGAAAAACCGAGTTTTTCTCTATAGTCAGAAACAAGATAGGGATGTACATTCTCATTACTTTTATTTAACATACTACCGGAAGTGCTAGCCATCAGACAAAGCAGCAAAGAAGAAGTCAAACTTTCCCTCTTTGCAGATGACATGATATTCTATATAGAAAACCTAAAAGACTCCACCAAAAACCTGCTAGAACTGATAAACAAACCCAGTAACGTTACAGGATACAAAAATCAATATACAGAAATCTGTTGCATTTCTGTACATCAATGGTGAAGCAGCAGAAAGAGAAAGTAAGGAATTGATTCCATTTACAACTGCACCCAAAACAGTAAGATACTTAGGAATAAACCTAACTACAGAGGTGAAAGACCCATACTCTGAAAAACTATAAAACACTGATGAAAGAAATGGAAGATAACACAAAGAAATGGAAAGGCATTCCATGCTCATGGATTTGAAGAAATGTTGTTAAAATGTCTATACCCAAAGCAATGTACAGATTTAACACAATCCCTGTCAAAATATTAACAGCACTTTTCACAGAGCTAGAGCAAACGATCATAATTTTTTTTAATGTTTATTTTTGAGAGAGAGAGAGCGAGCAAGAAAGCATGAGTGAGGGAGGGGCAGAGAGAGAGGGAGACACAGATCTGAAGCAGGCTCCAGGCTCTGAACTGACACGGGGCTTGAACCCATGAACTGCAAGATCATGACCTGAGCTGAAGTCAGACACTTAACCAACTGAACCACCCAGGCACCCCCAAACAATCCTAAAATGTGTATGGAACCACAAAAGATTCCAAATAGCCAAAGCAACCTTGAAAAAGAAAAGCATAGCTGGAGGCATCACAATTCCAGACTTCAGGTTATATTACAAAGCTGTAATAATTAAAACAGTATAGTACTAGCACAAAAACAGACATGTAGATTAATGGAACAGAATAGAAAACCCAGAAATGAACCCACAATTATATGGTCAACTAATCCTGTACAAAGCAGGGAAGAATATCCAATGGGAAAACAAATGGTATTAGGAAAACTGGACCACTTTCTTATACCATACACAAAAACAAATTGAAAATGGATGAAAGACCTAAATGTGAGACCTCAAACCATAAGTATTCTAGAAGAGAACACCAGCAGTAACTTCTTGGTTATCGGCCATAGGAACTTCTTTCTAGATATGTCTCCTGAGGCAAGGGAAATCAAAGCAAAAATAAACCACTGAGATTACATCAAAATAA
Organism: Hyaena hyaena; assembly: GCF_003009895.1. Taxonomy (NCBI): domain Eukaryota; kingdom Metazoa; phylum Chordata; class Mammalia; order Carnivora; family Hyaenidae; genus Hyaena; species Hyaena hyaena. Next base: position 170,664 of record NW_024081963.1, on the reverse strand, counting down.
AAAGCTTCTGCACAGCAAAGGAAACAATTAACAAAACTAAAGGCAGTCTACAGAATGGGAGAAGATATTTGCAAATGACATATCTGATAAAGGGTCAGTATCCAAAATGCATCAGGAACTTATAAGGGGCACCTGGGTGGCTCAGTTGGTTAAGCGTCCAACTTCGGCTCAGGTCATGATCTCACAGTTCGTGGGTTCGAGCCCCATATCGGGCTCTGTGCTGACAGAGCTCAGAGCCTGGAGCCTGCTTCAGATTCTGTGTCTCCCTCTCTCTCTGACCCTCCCCTGCTCACACTGTCTGTCTCTCTCTCAGAAATAAATAAAAAACATTAAAAAAAGGAACTTATAAAACTGAACACCCAACAAATAATTCAGTTAAAAAATGGGCAGAAGATATGAATATAAATTTTTCCAAAGAAGACATCCAGATGGCCAACAGATACATGAAAAGATGCTCACCATCACTTATGATCAGGGAAATGCAAACCAAAATTATACTGTGGTAACACCTCACACCTGCCAGAATGGCTAACATCAACAACACAAGAAACAAGAGGTATTAGCAAGGATGTGGAGAAAGGGGAACCCTCTTGCATGGTTGGTGGGATTGCAAACTGGTGCAGCCACTGTGGAAGACAGTATGGAGATTCGTCAAAAAGTTAAAAATAGAACTACCCTACAATCTAGCAATTGCACTGTTAAGTATTTACCCAAAGAATACAAGAACACTAATTCAAAGACATGACAGAACATGAGCAGCGGAGGGGCAGAGAGAGAGACACACACAGAATCCGAAGCAAGCTCCAGGATCTGAGCTGTCAGCACAGAGCCCGACGCAGGGCTTGAACTCATGAACCATGAGATTATGACCTGAGCCAAAGTCGGATGCTTAACCGACTGAGCCACCCAGGCACCCCTTAAATTTAAGGGAGTTAATGTCTACTCCCCAACAGACTATAAACTCCTAGGAGGAGGAATCATGTTTCCCATTGTAATCTTGATGGCTAGAACAGTGGCTGGTATATTAAATATTGACTGAAAGAACAAAACACAAATAATATTTCACTTAGGTTCATAAGTAAATGTGCATATCTGAATATATTCATAAACATGCTATTGAGTTCTGTTCGTTTTTTTTGTTTGTTTGTTTTTGTTTTTGTTTTTTTTACTTTATGGTGGCTATCATTCCGTGCTGTGTAATTCTCTGTCATCATTTTAATGGACTTGAATGTTATTTCCAATTTTCCTGCAAAAGTTTTGTTTATAGTATGCTGAGTGAGCATTTTCGCGCATTCAAGTTTAAGCAGTTGCCGATTCAGTTCTTTTGCTATTTCACTATATCACATCAAGGGGATAAATGACCTAATTTTGAAAGTGTTAAGTAGAGTAACGTACAGAGCAGTGGAAAGAAGCTGGGAGAGGGAGGGAGGACGCTGGGAGAGTGTTACTGAAAGAATTTCCAAGCATACTTCATTTTATTGTGACTTGCAGCTATGGATTGTTTTTGGTTTTTGTTTTTTACGAATCGAAGCCCTGTGGCAAGGAAGTCTGCCGGCACCATGTTTTACCATAACATTTGCTCATTTTGTATCCTGTATCACATTTTGGTAATTCTCGCAATATTTCAGACTTTTCGTTGCCATTGTATTTATTGTGATCTGGAACTAGCTAAAAGCTCAGATGATGGTTAACATTTTGTACGAATAATAGTTTAAGATTAAGGAACATACATTGGTTTTTTTAGACATAATGCTATTGCACACTTAATAGACTGCAGTATAGGATAAACATAACTTTTATATGCCCTCAGGGACCCAAAAAACATTTATGGCGAGAGTCACTGAACCCCACCTGCGGTATCTCTGGGCTTTGCTTGTTCTGTGCTCTGTCTGTGGATTGAGAAGAAGCCTGGAAGTGGAGGGAAAAAGGCATGTTGATGAGTCCAGCAAGCCAATCTCTCATCTCCCTTGTAGCTGAAATCTGTAACTAAATTCTGAATTATGAGAGCTGGGCCACCTTGCAGGGCAAGGGCTCCCTATCAACCTTTGCTCTTCATAGATTCCAGCTCGCCCTTATAACTGGTCAAATATATAGGCTTTGCCAAATGGCTTATCGTCTTCCGGATCAGGTTCACTGTACAGTCAGCCTCAGGTAAATCATCCTCACTCTCTCCTCATTCCACATTAGGCACTGATGGTAAGGAACAGCCCACAGGTGGGCACAGCCCGCTCACCTGGGGTGTTATGGTCTCGTTCCTGCCCACCCAGTCAGAACAACAGAATTGGCTGGGGTCAGTTCTTGAGGCCAGTGACCTATTTTGAAGCGTCTGGATGCTTGGTACAACCGGGCTTCATTTCCTTCCATCAGGTGGACTCAAAATCACGCTATTGCCTAAAAAGGGATGAATAAAAATATTTACTTTTAAAAGGTTAGAATCCTTTTTTAAAAGCAAGCTCCATTCAACGAATTGGGGCTTGTGTACTTAATATCATATTGGAATGCATCCTGGAACTCTTTTTGCTTGCCAGCATCTGAGAATGGTCCCCCTTTACCTACGGGACTAAGTAGTAAGTGTGTTCAGTCATTACACACAATGATATTTAATTTTTTTAAATTTTTAAAAATTATTTATTTCTGAGAGAGAGAGAGAGGCAGCGTGAGCAGGGGAGGGGCAGAGAGAGAGGTAGACACAGATTCTGAAGCCGGCTCCAGGCTCTGAGCTGTCAGCACAGAGCCCAACGCGGGGCCCGAACCCATGAATCATGAGATCATGACCAGAGCTGAAGCCGGACGCTCAACCCACTGAGCCACCCAGGTGCCCCTGTTATAGGTTAGATTCTTAATCATGGTTGTTTTGTTTGTTTATGTGCTTTTCTTTTTGTTTGTATCCAAGGTATGGAAACATAAGCTGACAAGTTAAAGAAGCATTTGTGATGGGCAATGAGGGCTTCCTGAAACCCCAGCAGGAAGTACAGCCATGTTTTCCATGATGCTGGACCTGATTTCAGAGAGGAATCTGGTGGCATCTTTATTTTTCTCTCCCTCTCTGGCCACACCTCTGCTTCACGATGTCTGTTCCATTCTTCTTTTTATCTCTGAAGACTCCTCTCAGAGCTCATTCATTAACAGATTTTTACATAGAACTGTTCCTCCCTGGATTCTCTCCCAGATAACAGCCTCGGCTCAGGGATGAGATGTTTGTGAACTTCCGAAGGCTCACCCCCACACCCTCTCCAGTGTGGACCCTGGGGACAGGCTGTATGGCCCAACTGGCACTGCATACAGGCCTGAGAAGAGCTGGCATCAGTACAAATAGGAATGATGATGCACCTGTGGAGGCCAGCGTCACACACCCTCTTTCCATGAACTTGTCCTAAAGGTACCCTCTTAGCCAGCTGCTCCTAACGTGCAGGCAGCCGTAAATACCACCCACTCTCTCTGCATGGAGATTCCTCTAGTAGCCTCCACACACTTGGTGTATCTGGAGGAGAATTTGGGGGCCTTTATAAAAGTTTCTTGTTAGTGTCAGACTCCATAACCAAGGGCATCTAAGAATGCTTCAAAACTTGCAATCCTCCTCACTCTTTTGTAATCCGGGGCCTGAATGATAACTTAAGCTCCCCTGAAATGCAAAAAAAAATGTAAACAAAAAAATGGGGAGGGGAGAAACAAGTCCACTTTTTCTGAACATTTGTTTATTTTTGAGAGGCACAGAGAGATAGAGCACGAGCAGGGGAGGAGCAGAGAGAGGGGGAGGCACAGAATCGGAAGCAGGCTTCAAGCTCCAAGCTGTCAGCACAGAACCCGAAGTGGGGCTTGAACCCACAAAGTGTGAGATCATGACCTGAGCTGAAGTCAGATGCTTAACTGACTGAACACCCCAGGTGCCCCCAAACAAGTCCAATTTTAAAGAGTCTTTCCTTTTTAAAATGGAGAAAGAGGTAATACACCTCCATGATAGCACCTTGTATTGGATAATGAGTCTGGGAACTTCTACAGTATCCTAGTGGTCAGAGCATGGACTCAGATTTGATGGGTGACCTTGAACAAGTTGCTTAACGTCTCTGTGCCCCAGTTTCATACCCGCCTCCAAGGGGAATTGGGAATTAATAGATGAGTAACTATTTGCAAAGAGCTGAGAATGATATCTGCCCTGCAGTAAGCACTTGTATCGATGTTTGTAAACTACTTAATTCTTACAGAGCAGAGAGGAGGGTCAGTCCTAAGGATGAGGACTGATCACAAGGGCCTCTGTCTCTGAGCTGCTTCCTTGGGGTGCGGCGCAGTTTGAAAATCTTCGCTGCTCCGGGTTCTGCCCACATGGGAAGATAACCTTAAGACTTTCTCTGGTGCCCTTCTTTGTGCCAGCTCTGAGAAGGGCAGTGGGTAAGACTGTTTCCAACATGGCTGTGCCCTAAACCATGATTTATTCTTAGCCTGAGGGCTACCCAAGAAGCTGGGACTCTGAACCCTCGTGTATAATAACCTTGGGAACAGTAGTAGTGACCCTTGTGAATAATAACCTTATGAATCTTATCTGTTATAATGATCCTGTGTGTATAATAATAAAATTCGGTTTCTGTCTCTGGTTCCTGGCACAGATTTCCTGAGCACTAGGAGTATCGCTTGTTAGTTCTAAGGAGCTCCTTTCCACTGTGCCTGAGTTTATGCTCCTGAGATGACTCAAGGCAGGGCCCTACCACAGCTCATTTATTTATTTATTATTGAAGTATGATTGACATACAGTGTCGTATTCATTTAAGGTGTACAACATAGTGATTTTGCAATTCTACGCATTACTCATTGCTCATCATGATAAATGTAGTCACCATTCAGTATTATTGTAATATTTATTGGCTATTCCCAATGCTTTATGTTTCCTCTCCTTGACTTATTTATTTTATGACCAGAAGTTTGTACCTCTTAATCCCCTTCATCTGTTTTGCCTACTCTCCCCTCCCCCCACCATCCCTCTGGCGAGCACCAGCATCCTCTGTATTTAAGAGTCTGTTTTTTTTGTTTGTCTCTTTTTTCCCTTTGTTTTGTTTCTTAAATTCCACATATGTGTGAAATCATGTGGTATTTGTCTTTCTTTATCTGATATATGGCATTTAGCATTATGCCCTCTAGGTGTATCCATGTTGTTGCAAATGGCAAGGTCTCATTCTTTTTCATGGCTCCACAGTATTTTATATGCACCACATTTTCTTTGTGTGTTCATGTATCGATGGACACTAGGGCTGCTTCCATATCTTGGTTATTGTAATTCATGCTGCAATAAACACAAGCGTGCATATATCTTTGTGAATTAGTGTTTTCAGTTTCTTTGGGTAAATATCCAGGAATGGAATTCCTGAATCATATGGTGTATCTTCTTATTTTTTAATTTAAAAAATACTTTTAAACTTAAAACAATTTTCTTTAGAGAGAGAGAGTGTGTGAGCAGAGGAGAGGGGTAGAAGGAAAGAGAGAGAGAGTCCCAAGCAGGCCCCATGATCAACATGGAGCGCAGTGCAGGGCTCAGTCCAGTGATCCTGCATATAGGATCATGACCTGAGCCGAAATCAAGAGTCATAGGCTCAACCAATTGAGCCACCCAGAAGTCCAATACGGTACTTCTATTTTTAATTATTACTATTTTTAAAATGTTCATTATTGAGAGAGGGACAGAGCATGTGTGTGTGAGCAGGGAAGGGGCAGAGAGAGAGGGAGACATAGAATTGGAAGCAGGCCCCAGGCTCTGAGCTGTCAGCATAGAGCCCGACATGGGGCTTAAAACCACTAACCATGAGATTATGACCTGTGCCAAAGTTGGATGCTTAACCAACAGAGCCACCCAGGTGCCCCAACTATTTTGAATTTTTGAGGACCCTCCATACCGTTTTCTGCAGTGGCTATACCAATTTACATTCCACCAATAGTGCACAAGGGTTTCCTTTTCTCCATATCCTCACCAACACTTACCTCATCTTTTTGATACTAGCCATTCTCACGGGTGTGAAGTGGTATCTCCTTGTGGTTTTGATTTGCATTTCCTTCATGATGAGTGAAAAGACATCTTTGCATGTGTCTCTTGGCCATCTGTATGTCTTCTTTTTTTTTTTTTTAATTTTTTTTTTTTTATTTCTAGGAGAGAGAGAGAGAGCGTGAGCAGCGAAGGGTCAGAGAGAGAGGGAGTCACAGACTGAAACAGGCTCCAGGCTCTGAGCTGGCAGTCAGCACAGAGCCCGACGCAGGGCTCGAACCCACGAACCGCGAGATCATGACCTAAGCGAAAGTCGGACGCTTAACCGACTAAGCCACCCAGGCGCCCCTGTATGTCTTCTTTGGAAAGATGTCTGTTCATATCTTCTGCCCATTTTGTAATTGGATCGTTTGTTTTTTTTGGTGTTGAGTTGTGTAATTCTTCAGATATTTTGGATATTAACCCCATATCGATATGTCATTTACATATGTCTTCTCCCACTCAGTAGGTTGCCTCTCCATTTTGTTGATGGTTTCCTTCACTGTGCAGAAGCTTTTTAGTTTGGCGTAGTCACAATAGTTTATTTTTTGCTTTTGTTTCCCTTGCCTGAGTAGAAATATCCACAAGTATGTTGCTAAGGCTGATGTCCAAGAGATTACTGCCTATGTTTTCTTTTAGGATTTTTATGGTTTCAGGTTAGAGGGTTAGAACTTTCACCTCCACTTATCTGTCCCTCCCGAGGGACGAGAGAGGGACTGGAGATTAAGTTTAATCACCAACAGCCACTGAGGACATCAATCCTGACTATATAATGAAGCTTTGATAGAAACAAAAACAAAAAATCCTAATGTGACAAAGCTAAGGGATCTTCTGGGTCGATGAGCACACTGATGTGCTGGGAGGCTGGCTTGGCCCAGGAGGACATGGGAACGCTGCACCGCCCCCCCCCCCCAAGTTTTGGTCCCAAGCATCTCTTCCTTTTGGCCGGTCCTCAGCTGAACCCTTTATAATAAAAATGTAATCACAAATATAGTGCTTTCCTGAGTTTTGTGCGTCATTGCAGAGAATTATCACACGGGGACAGGGGATGCAGAAGTGATCCAGGCAGAAGTATAGGTGGCCTGGGGACCCCATTTGACTGCTATCTGAAGTGGAGGAAGTCTTATGGGACGGAGCCCTTAGCCTGTGGGGTCTGTGCTAACTCCAGCTAGTTAGTGTCCGATTGAGTAGAACTGTCGAACACCCAGTTGGCACTGGAATGGCATTTTTGAATTGTTGGAAAATGACTGAACACCTCGTTTGAGACAAGCCTGAAACTTACCTCCAGACTTGGGAGTGTGGTGTCTTATGCCCTACTGGTCCCTTGGGAGGCCCTGTGGAGGGGGCGTGTGTTCAACAGGCAAATACAATACTGTTTCCGCCCTCACTTAACTTGGCTGTAACCACGTGTGAATTTGGGCTGTCACTGATCTTCCTCTAGCCTCAACTAATTGCACTCCCTGCAAGCCCAGAATTTTGAAACAGTGGATGCCTTAGAGAGGACCTGGAGGCTGCCCTTCTGAAGGATGCTTGGATCCCAGGGGGTCGTGTCTAATCTGGGCTCACACACAGCCTTCCAGATGCGGGGTTCAATTTTCAGGACTCCTAGTTTCCCATCCTGCTTCCCCATTCTCTCCTGCCGTGTCCAGCCGTGTGTTTTCTAATAGGTTAGCTTCTCAGCCCAGTGAAGCTTCTCTTCTTCGTTCTTTTAAGTTCCTGGACTAATTTTAATAAAAATTCTAAAGGTAGTAGAAATATGTGACCACGAGGTGGTGGGTAGAACATGGTACATCCTACCGATGGGCCAAACCAGAAGAAATCCTTTTTTCAAAGGTTGAACACTGTTACCAATGAGGACTGAAAACAAATGGTACCTGAGCTTGCATCCAAATCCCCACTCCTCCCAAGGTAAAAACACGAGTCAATAAACATTAAATCTCTTTATAGTCAGCTTCCATTTGTAGGCTAATTGTGTTCTGTGTTACTTGGTTGTCCTTGTTTTCTTTTAGATAAAAAGCTTTCTCTGTGCACTTGAGCCATTGTCTTTAATAATTAATCATGGTTTCCTTGTAAAGATGTTTTTATAATGAAAAAAAATGTGAATCCTAAGTAGAAGGATCAGTAGAACAATTACACATTAAAACAGTTGCTAATGGAGATTTTGGTAGGAAATGACCTTACCAGTTAAACATTTATGACGACATGTGGGCTTTGGAGTCAACAAGATGGAAGTTGCAATTCATCCTTTAATAGGGTGGAAAAGATGACATGATTGTCCATGTTTAAAAAAATTTTTTTAATGTTTATTTCTGAGAGAGAGAGAGAGAGAGAGAGACAGCATGAGCAGGCGAGAGTCAGAGAGAGAGGGAGACACAGAATCTGAAGCAGCCTCCAGGCCCTGAGCCATCTGTCAGCACAGAGCCCAACACAGGGCTCGAACCCACAAACCATAAGATCATGACCTGAGCCAAAGTTGGACACTTAACTGACTGAGTCACCCAGGAGCCCCTGTCTGTGTTTTAAAGCAGAATGAGTGATGTTCACATGATTAGAGGAGAGAAAATAACACCTAGGAAGGAAATTGTAAAGTAAATTGGATTATTTTATTTAGACAATGGAAGAGCATGGGGCAATTTACTATGTGTTGCAGTGTGTGAAGAGCTGCTGTTAACAGGAGCGAGTGGTCAAGTTCCCATTTCTACAATGGGTGCAAAGAGCAGATGGAGTTTTAAACTGTGCTGCGAGTTTGTGTAAGACACAGGATACTTTTCCGAAAAGGAGAGCTTTTAGATACTCCTAGTGGGTTTTGTAGGTTGTCAGTCAGCAGCGTTTATTGGGGGTCCACACTGTGCAGATCATTATACTTGTTGGGGGGTGAGAATTCCCGTCCCCTTTCAGGGCCTTATAGCCAGACTAAGAATCAAATTGTCAGGACGCAGCTGAACGGGGGAAAATAAAATGTAATAGAGTATGTATTGGGAATCCACACAGACGTGGAAATTCTAAAGTGAGCCAGATGCAACGTACATGTTATACAACTAAGGAGAAAGAGAGGAGGGGCCTGGGTCTTCAAAGGGAAGGGAAGCAAACCTTGGGAATAATGACGAAGAGTAAGTGGGTGGTACACAAATGTTTGATGCCTCTTGGACACAATAGGACAGAGAGGACTTTGATCAACGTGGCCCTGCAAGGTCCTTTTCTGTCTGCCCTACCTCGTTCGTATCATAATGTAGTTTATTTATGGTGATAGCTCTCTGCCTGGAGCAGGGGCTCTGTCTACATTCTTTTGAAGTAGTTGTGGGGGATGTAAAGAGCTTTCTTTTTTTTTTTTAAATATTTTTATTTATTTCTAGGAGAGAGAGAGAGAGAGACAGCGTGAGCAGGGGAGGGTCAGAGAGAGAGGGAGTCACAGACTGAAACAGGCTCCAGGCTCTGAGCTGGCAGTCAGCACAGAGCCCGACGCGGGGCCCGAACCCACGAACCGCGAGATCATGACCTAAGTGGAAGTCGGACGCTTAACCGACTAAGCCACCCAGGCGCCCCATAAAGAGCTTTCTGAAACTGCTGGGTCCTGATTGTGTTTAACTCAAAATTATCTTTATGCCAGAATGGCCCCTTTTGTCCCCCTTAACCTCTACACAGTTGTTAATTGAATTGTTCTGATTTGGGGTTTTCTTCTCTACCACTTTCTGGAAAGAGGTCACAGCCCCACCTTTCTGGGTTGGCCTCCGAGGCGGTTACCATAAGGTGTAGAGCAGTGGTGGATGATTCCTCTAAGTGATTTCAGTCTTATGATCCCATGTCAAGGGTAGAAGAGATCTAAAAGCAAATCAGGTGTGGCCCTTGTGTTGTATCAAGTCACCGCAAACACTGAATTAGTGAATATTGACCACGTGCTCCGAGAGGGGATGCCAGCTTTGGTTCCTATAAACCTCGGGTCACAGTATTTTCTTCAACTAATCAATACATAACTTTGGCTTATGCGTGATTCTGTTCAAAGGCACGGTAGTTGCCACATATTGCTGATTCATTTTTAACATTGAACTCACAGCCACCCGCACTGTAACTCATGCCTGAATTAAGCTTATCTAATGCACGCATTTTGTCCGTGAGGCACATCACAGCGTCCATGTGCTTAGCAGAGCCAGACGCGCTTCAACACATGCTCGGGGCGTGCGTGTTAAAGTCACCAACAAAATCACAAAAACGCAACCAAACCAAACCAAACCAAAGAAAAAAAAAACCCGCAAAAAAACCATGGCGCTAAATAGACCGTGAAGGAGGACACGCCTTTACGGTATGAGAGCTGCAGCAAGAAGGCCGAGCATCAGGGGTTGAATTGGGGGGTACAAGTAAATTTTAGCGAGTAGGCAGATTTGCAAATATGGAACCTGTGAATAAGGAGGATCTGTCGTGCTGGGCAGCCGGACCTTTTCTCCTAGATCTGCATTTCAGCATAATTTAAAGCCTCCTGGCGTGGAGCTGTTTAAAAAGAGCAAGCATGCATGTTTATCATGGATCTGTGTCCCCTTACGCTGTCCCCAGCTGACCGCTCCCCGTCCCTGTACCCACCCCAGCCTCTGTCACCTCCGTCATGGATCCCGTGGCCTCCTGACACTCTCCCTTGGGGTCCCGCAGGCATGTCACACCTGCCGGGTCTAAAATCAGTGTCTACATTGCCTCTCCCTTCCCGGCCTTGCTGCGGCCACATTCATCAGCACCCCGTCTTTCCAGCAGCTCAGGCTGGGACCCCAGAGCAATCCTCGGTACTTCTTGTCTTTCCACTCCTGCATCCAGTGCATCCGCAGCTTCTGGGAGCTCGGCGTTCACGAGGCGCCAGAATCCGGCCGCCACCTCCACGTGCCTGTCTCCGCTCCGTCCCTGCCATGTCACCTGGTGCCTGGACCCTCGCCAGCGTCTCCCGCCTGGTCTCCTTGTGTCCTCAGCTGCAGCGGCTTCTCTGGGCGGCAGTCAGGATGACCGCTCTGAAACCTACGTCTCGCCCATCACTTCTCAGCTCCAGACTCGCCAGTGACTTTCCATCTCACTCAGAGCAAAAGCCAGGTGTTTGACCAGGGGCTGCAAGAGTCTATGTATGTGGCTGTCTTCCCCGTTTTGTGACCTCATTTCCTGTCACTGTCTCTCGTGATTACTGTACATCAGCCATGGCGATCTCCTTGCTTCTCCTCAGTTGTGATCATCGCATCCCTGTCTCAGGACCTTTGCATATGCTCTTCTTTCTGTCTGAGTGGATACCCTCTTGATACCCACATCTCTATCCGCACCACTACTGCAGTGTTACCTCACAAAGCAAGGCTTCCTCCTTTCTCTTCACACCCACTGTCACCCTGCCCTCCAGCTTTATTTTCTTTTTAACTAACGCTTATTATCATCTGGGATAATACCTATTTATTAGACCTTGATTTTTTTGGTATGATTTCCTCTATTAAATGTTAGCCCCCTAGGAGCAAAGAAACGATTAGTTTGTTCACTGCTGCACTAACTGCCTTGAAAATAATGGGTGCTCAGTAAGTATTTGTTGAATGAATGAATAAGCGAAAGAATAAATATAGAATAAAGTCGTCAATATACTAACAAAAGAAGGTGAGGCACAGAACAGTATATTTAGAGCACTCCATTTGCATATAAAGGGAAGATGATACAAACACGTATGTATCTTTGCTCCAGGATGACTTATGAATTCCTGGGGGCACAAAACAAACCAACAAAAAAAATTAAAGCGAGCATCTGACCTAAGACCCCTCTACTGAGCATAAGCTGTATTTTGTGGAAGGATTAGGGCTTCTGGAAACTCGTAGATGTTGCTCTGTGCCTATAAAGGAAGGGCTCTCACAGTTTTCTTTTTACTTTTTCTCTCCACTGTTTTGTGTATTTTTTACAGCTTCTTTTTATTATAAGAAAAAAGGATTGACATTTTGGGGTCATTTTGCTCCTTGCCATCTGCCGCAAAAACCTTGACACGGGGATGCGACGGGCACGCTGTCAAGTTGGCAGTATGTTGAGTGAGGTGTTTTAATCTGAAAAATTCCAACTCAGTCTCTTTTGAAATGGCCACATCTTCCTGTCGAAGTCTGCCTTTGTCTTTTTGGCTTCATCCCCACCCCCTGTGGCTTTTCCCCTGTGGTTTTTCCATCTGAGCTTCGTGCACCAGAATTGAAGTGTGAAAAATAGACAAAAGTGCCCAGGAGCATGACCTTGTCAGCAATGGCCCCTGCTCTGCTCCGTTCGTCCTGTGCTGTCCACCCAGGGGACCCAGCCTGAAGCACTCAACAGCCACTAGGCTTCATGCCGGGTTGAGGTTTTCTGGGATCATCTTGGACAAAGAGGAGAATTTCATTTGTTCCTGTGTGGCTGCGTGTCCTGTGGATAAAGGTCGCAGAGAATGATCAGTGGCCTAAGCTTCAGCTTTGGGTGACAGGTTTCTAAAGACCGAACTTCCACTTACGAGCGCTGGGCAGTGGCATGGACCACACGCAGATGTGGATGATGGCCCTTCCTGTATCTTCCCGCGGTCCCTTAGGTCTCACGTGGAGTTCCCAAAGTTGACAGGTTCCCTTGTGTCCTTGTCTTCAGAGAAGCTAATTTTCTTCTATGGTTTCCAGTGGGAATCAATGGCTTACTGCTAATATTTATTCTTGGTAATGTCACTACTTATCCCTTTAATGTTATTCCATTTCTTTCTTCCTGTCCTGCTCAAATATCACTGGGGTCTTTGGACTTGTATGTATAGCCGATGAGCTGAGAACGATGTAAGACAAAGGAGAAATATTATGCTGTGAAGTATAAAGCCATAAATTCTCCATAGATCCTTACCCATAGTAAGCGAGTACCCAGTAAATGTTTATCAGTCGTGATGCAGTAGTGTTGATGCATGCAGTGCTCCACGATGCGTGGAGTTTCGTGGCTTTTACGATTCCATGAAGCCCCACTTTTCACTTCCATGTGATCCTTTCACATGGATCATTTCACGTTAGCGCATGGCAAGCGGAGCAGGTGGCTTCTCAGATTTCCTTGTAGGATTTCTGTGACCGTCAGTGACTTCCCTCTGATGGTGGGATTAGGGCACTTCAGTGAGCTAAGCAACCGGCAGCGCAGAGAGCTTCCCAGAGCCTCCTGACTTGACACGCCTCTAACTTTATGATCTTCTAACATGGTTATGATTCACTGGCACTGCATGAGAAAGGAACACCTAAACTTAATGGCTTTCTAGGGTGATTGGAGCCAGAGTTAACACAACTGAAGGGATAGATATGATCTTCAAAATAACCAGATGCTTCACTCTTCAGGTGCATGTGACAAATGTCCATTACCCTGTTGACGAAGTCTGTTAGGCAGGTGACGGCCAGTGTTGATCAATGTTGTTGCTCTTGCATTGATTTCCTCCTGAAGTCGCTAAAACAAAAGAAGTGCAAATAAGGCACATATGAGAAATACAGTGGGAGTATGTACACCGTGAGCAGGGCACTGATTTTCACTGGCGCCACGTGAGAACGTGAGAGTGAACTCCAAGTGAGAGGGGAACGTGCTTGGTGCAGTGACACGTGAAAGATTTAATTACACCAGAACTTGATCTTATCCTGATTTACCTCTTTTTTTTAATGTTTGTTTATTAAACATTAATAAATAGAGAGAGAGAGGGAGAGAGACAGTGTGGTTGGGGGAGGGGCAGAGAGAGAGGGAGACACAGAATCCGAAGCAGGCTCCAGGCTCTGAGCTGTCAGCACAGAGCCCAACGCAGGGCTCAAACTCGTAAACGCCGAGACCATGACCTGAGCTGAGGCTGGAAGCTTAACTGACTGAGCCACCCAGACGCCCCCCTGATTTACCTCTTATCTCAATTTCCTAGAAGGGATCATCTCAGGAAGTCTCTTCTTTAAGAGATAATGGCTACACAAGGCAAATATCTGTGTTTTTCAGGGTCTTTGAGATGACCCAGGGTGGTTTTATGAAGCAGCTTTTTAAAAAATTCTTTTTAATTTTATTTTACAGAGAGAGACAGAGTGTGAGCAGGGGAGGGGCAGAGAGAAAGAGAGAGACAAGAGAATCTGAAAAAGGTTCTAGGCCCTGAGGTGTCAGCACAGAGCCCAACGTGGGGCTCAAACTCACGAACCGCGAGAGCATGACCTGAGCCGGAGTCGGATGTTTAACAAACTGAGCCACCCAGGCGCCCTGTGCACCAGCTCTTAAATCAAAGCCACATTTCTTTAGACACATGTGAATTACTCAGGGCTTTGACATGAGGCTTAGCCTCGGGACACATGGAAAGGCAGGACTGAATCCAGGTACAAAACCTCCCTGTGAAGCAGAGCGGGTGATGAGGCGTGAACACAGAGACCCGAGTTCAGACACGTGTGGGGCAGGCAAGGGACACGGTGCTCGTGGGTCCAGCCATTTTCTGACTTTATCTAGACTCAACAGTGGATTGGAGCAGGGATGGGGAGCGAGCGCCAGACTCAGAACAGGAAAGTCATGTGCCTTTCCAGCTAGTGACTACCTCTGCCGACTGCAGCTTGGGCTGTAGTCAGACGAGCAGGGTAGCAGGAGGAAGCCAGGGCCTTGGGTCCTGTGGGTTCAGGGTCAGGACGCTGTTGTAGCAAAAGGGACAGAGAGCCTATGGGGAGGAAGCAGCCAGCCACTAGGAGCAGGAACGGAATGGCCGGGAGGGTGTATGGGAAGCACATGGATCATTTGTGGTCATGTCTGGGGAGTATGGACTTAACGTCTATATCTTAGCATTCATATGTAGAATTCCTAATCCCCAGCCTGATGATATTTGGAGGTGGGACCTTTAGGAGATAATTATGTTTAGATGTGGTCATGAGGGTGAGGCCCCCATGATGGGTTTAGTGTCCTCATAAGAGAAGGAAGAGATGCCGAGCTCCCTCTTTCTCAGGCATGGGAGGACACAAAACAAGAAGGTGGCCGTCTTCGAGCCAGGAAGAGGGCCCCCACCAGGAATCAAAGCAGCCAGCACCTTGATCTTGGACTTCCAGCCTCCAAGACTGGGGGAAATTACATTTCTGTTTCATCCATCCTGCCCATGGATTTCTGTTATGGCAGCCAGTGTAGACTGAGTGATACTGGACCTGACATCCACTCAGGAGACTGGGGACAGGACATGGGATTTCAGTGTGGTTCCCAGATTCTGGTCCCTGAGGGACTCACAAAGTCTAAGTGGCAGAGAGAGCGCAGATGCCATGTCTGGGCAGGTGGGGCCGAGCCACCCTGATGCTTCCTGTGACCCCACTAGGGAGTGGGGATCCCCAAGCCCGTGTGCTTCATGTGCTGCGGATGGTGGGGAATTAAAGGCTGGAATATTAATTGGCTCAAAGAAAGAAAACCCTTAAAAATGAACTCTGTATTTTCCTGAGGACAACTGCATTCCTATCATAAATATTTTCACTCATTATTGCATCTAAACCGTTATTTGCTTGGGGGAGGAGTGTGGTCGGTGAGCATTTTAATCCATAAATTCAGATTTCTGTTTTTACTTTACCGCCAAGTCCTCATGGTGATTTAAATGTGCAGAAGGAATGCTTGATCTTGGATATAGAAAGGTGGTGTCCGTGCCACTGGGAATGTACTCATGATAAGAAGTAAAAATGCTAATCAGTCAGAAAACCAGTGAAAATATTTTATACAGTTTTCCTGGAGCCATGATGATAAATGCACGAAGAATATTTCCATGCCTGTTTATAGTCCCTGCGGTTAATCGGAGGCTGTTGGTTTGCTTTTCTGTGCGCTCACTTGTTTCCAGAAGGTTTCTGTTCTTGCTCCTGAGTTCAATGCCAACCTTGTGGCTGACGTTAAAGTTGGATGGACATCAAAGGAAATTCTATTTGGCTTCGGGGGTTATTTGAACTTTTCCAAGATCAGGTTTTCCTTTTCATCTTCATATTATTTGCGACATCTTAATTCTCATCGGATGACTTTTTCATGGTCATTCACCCTTGAACTGCAGCCTGCTGTTCGCAGAGCCACGGCATCGTGAGGCTGGGGGCGGGGGCGTGAAATTTCCTGTCACCTGGCAAGACCCTGTCCAGCTTTAGAGGAGGGTGGCCACCTATACCCAAGGGTCTGCCCGGAGGCCTCCATGTCCGTCACAGAGGAGGGTGCCTGCTGGCCCCAACTAAATGGGTTGCTGTCACTTCTTCTGATGCTCTTAAACATTTCTCCACCTGCTCTTTCAGGGTAAAGGTTTACTGACGGGGCTTTTCCCTTCTCTGCTCCCTTTTCTCCCCTGCTTCTTCTTCTGACCATACAGATTCTTCTTCTTCTGACCATGTACATTCATGTACAATGAAAACTTTGTTGTGCATTTTTTTTCCAGTGTGGAACTACGATATGAGCGTATAAAGTACCTGAAAAATGTTGGAGAGGGAGTTGTGGGTTCTGGGAGCAGCTGCTTGAGTTAAATATGATGTTGAATGAGCAGGTGACCTGCAGGTGAGTTCTCCGAGCTAACATGGACCACGGGCTGTGCTTCTGGATTTTGAAAGATAGGCTGTCATTTTGCACAGATAGACTTAACCTGCTGAACCATTTTAAGGAGTTTCTAAACTAGGGCTGAACACCTGTCCTTTTGCCTCTAACCACTGTGCACTGGTGGCTCTGTACCTAGTAATATAATTTTTGTTTAAGAATAAACATTGGAGGAGTAGTTGAGAGCTATTTTTCTAGCCAGAGAGTAAATATGTCCTCATATAGAACAAAACTGTGAGACTCTGCAATTGGTTTATGAGCCAAAGCAACTGCAGGCAGCATAGGAAGTGATTCTGGCCTTGCTGGTGTTCCAGAAGCCTTCAGCAGAGCACATTTTCATTTATTTTAGACACTCACTGTGTCATTTAGACACTCACTGTGTCAAACAGTCTAAAATAGCTGTTCCCCAACAGTCTGTTAGAATTCAGTGTGTCTGCCTGAAATGAAGACAATGAGGAGAAAAACATTTGGAAGTTTCTGGAACTTTTCTAGTATAAAACTTCCAGCGCGGTAGCCGCAGAGGATGTCGTCTTCTAGAAGAAGAGGGATACGGCTCTGTTTCAGTCTGATGATGATGACGTCCCTCCCCAGTCCTCCGACTTCACAGCTCGTGGTTTTTTGTTCAGGTCGGAGAAGCACTGAAGAATGTCTGTTAGTCAGGTTTGCTCGTAAGAGTAGGGGGAAAGAATGGGCAAAAGACAACCTTTTTCCCCCTAAACATTTTTATTTATTTTTGAGAGACAGAGAGAGAGAGAGAGAGAGAGAGAGAGAGAGAGCGCGCAAGTGGGGGAGGGGCAGAGAAAGAGGGAGACACAGAATCGAAAGCAGCTCCAGGCTCTGAGCTGTCAGCACAGAGCCCGATGCGGGGCTCGAACCCACAAACCATGAGATCCAGATGCCCTGAGACAACTGTTTTAAAGCATGCATCGTTCCTGCTGTGGAAGGGCAGCTAAGGTCATTTCTGGAGGCTCTCAGCCACCTATTGGCCCTAGTAGGCAAGATGAAAACTTTTGTCAGCGAATTGTCAATCTGCTCCAGATGATGCCCAGACTGATCTAAGAATACATATGTTAAAAAGGAAAGCAATTAGCTTTCCATATGTGATGATGGAGTTTCTGCTTTGTAAAATTTCCAGGAGTTTAAGACCATGCTTTTTACCAAAAGTAAAAAGATGAGCTAGAAAGCCTTTCGTGTTCCCATCTATCATCGCTATGCTTTTCACTCACCCTCGAGTTAACGTGATCAGGAGTGGTTATTACACACTGCAGATGGACCTTCATGAGATTTCTTTTAAAAATATTTTTTAATGTTTATTTTTGAGACAGAGAGAGAGAGACAGACAGACAGACAGAGCTCAAGTGGGGGAGAGGCAGAGACAGGGAGACACAGAATCTGAAGCAGGCTCCAGGCTCTGAGCTGTCAGCACAGAGCCTGATGTGGGGCTCAAACCCATGAACCATGAGATGGTGACTTGAGCTGAAGTCAGATCTTAACCAGCTGAGCCCCCAAGTGTCCCCACAAGCTTTCTGTTTGTACAGAGGACACAGGGTGGTTGGGAGACTTTAGAAGATGTGCTGCTTTCCTCTGGTCCACGTATGAGAAAGGGCACCAGCATGGCAGTATTGCTTTGTAATGTTAATAGTTGTGTTAATTACTAATAAGAGTATCATTAACTTTGACAAGGCTCTCTGGAGTTAAACTCTAGAAGCTTTTTTTTTTTTTTTAGCATATTTATGAATTGTTCAACCTCTTTGGTATTTTTTTCTTTATTTTTCTTTTTTTTAATAGTTTATTGTCAAGTTGGTTTCCATAAAGCACCCAGTGCTCATCCCCACAAGTGCCCTCCTCCATGCCCATCACCCCCTTCCCCTGCCCCCCACCCCTCTCAGCCCTCAGTTTGTTCACAGCATTCAAGAGTCTCTCATGGTTTGCCTCCCTCCCTTTCCCCCACTATTTCCCCCTTTCTTCTCCCCCATGGTCCTCCGTTAAGTTCCTACTAATCCTCCTATACGTGCAAACATATGGTATCTGTCCTTCTCTGCCTGACTTATTTCACTCAGCATAGCACCCTCAAGGTCCATCCATGTTGCTACACATGGCCAGAAATCTAGAAGCTTTATAGTTGTGGTACCCTCGTGACTTTTGATCCCCCAAATGAATGACTTAATGTGCTGGATAATGACCATTCTGTTTTAAAATCATGTATTAATTAGGGTAATTCTAGCTGTTATAACAGGTGAAACTCAAAATCTCAGTGAGTTCGTGCATTAAGTTTTATTTCCTTCCCCCCCCCAACAGAGTTCGTTAATTTGTCATCATGCTGAAAGACGATATGCACATTCCGTTGAAATTCTGTTATACTGAACCAATTATAGATTCACAGAAAGAAGTTTATTTCTTGCTCAGCTGAAGTTCAAAATGTGTTTCCTGATTGGCAAGTGCTTTTCTTCCCCAGAGCAGGGATTTGAGGACCCAGGTTCCTTCCATCTAGTTGCTCTGGGTCCTTCAACAGGAGGCTTGCAGGGTGCTTAACTCCATCAAGCCTCAGAAGGGTAAAAAGCACCGAGGGTCATGCATGCAGAGTTTTTATTTTCCAGGCTGACGGCGGTGCGCACCCTTTCTGCCCCTCTTCGTAGGCTGGCGCTCCCCCCGCGGTACCTTATCACCAGAATCAGTGGGGAGTGCAACCCAACTGTGTTCCCAGGAAGGAAGGGAAACAGGTGGGTTAACAATTAGTCAGTCTCTACCCTAGTAATCCAAGAATAGATTGATGTGAGATACAGAAGTGTCCTTGTTTGATTGTTAAGTTTTTTTTAAGTTTATTTATTTATTTTGAGAGAGAGAAGAGGGTGCAAGCATGGGGGGGGGGCAGTGAGAGAGGGAGACAGAGAATCCCAAGCAGGCTCCACACTGTCAGCACAGAGCCCGGCTCAGGGCTCAATCCCATGAACTGTGAGATCATGACCTGAACAAAAATCAGTCATACGCTTAGCTGACTGAGCTACCCAGGCGTCCCTCTTGTTAGTTGTTTTTATTGCATTTCCTAAGTTTTATATGGAAGAGATTTGCCTCACCTTTACAGTTATTAATTTTTAAAAATCTTTTGTTAATGTTTATTTTTGAGAGAGAGAGAGACAGGGTGAGCAGAGGAGGGGCAGAAAGAGAGGGAAACACAGAATCCAAAACACACTGAATCTGAGCTGTCAGCACAGAGCCCAACATGGGGCTCGAACCCACGAACCGTGAGATCATGACCTGAGCTGAAGTCGGACGCTTAGCCAACTGAGACCCCCAGGCACCCCTACAGTTATTTTAAATGTCAGAAGCTATTTTACTCTGTGAAGTTTTTTATTCCTATAGGTCAGAGAGCTCCAAGGAAATGTCGTGAACTGCTATACAAATTTCCCGAAGCCACAGGCTTATTCTACAGCTTCTGTAAAGCAGTTAGCACGTGCACGTTTAGGCAGTGGCAGTGGGTCTGAGAGGGGACCCGATTGAGAGAATTTTTTCAGGTGAAGTAGACAGAACTTGATGTCGCAGTGGATTTGAAGTGTCACAGAGAGGGAAGAGTGAAGGATCATCCTGAGGTTTTCACGAGAAGGAGCAAAGACGTTGGGAGTAACTTTGGGAAAAGGACAAGGTGAGATCATGTCCTCAGGCTTACGTAGTATGGAATCTAAGGTTGCTGGAGGGAATGTTCTGGAAACATTGGGAAATTCTATCTGTAATTTATGGTAGAGAAGGGGCTTCTGTCTTGTGGGTTCCAAGCCTTCCAACTCATGGAATAAGCTTGGTTCACCCAGGAAAAAGCAGGAGGCGCTTGCAGACTGCTGGCTGCTAAGAGCCATTAGAGTTTGTGTTTAGAAGGACCCCAGCGATGCTGTCAGTATAGCAGCGGTGGCGGAAGCCAGAGTGAAAGGGGCTGGAAAATAAATGGAAAATGAAGAGCGGGTGAGAGAATGCAGTAGCCGTAGGGAGGGGAATGGAAACACAAATTTTCATTCCCATGATCAGCAATAAGGCAAAGCGAAGCAGAATACAGCCTCTGGCGTTTGGCAGTGTTATTATTGTTTTATTATTTTTTATTGCTTCTTCTCTGCTTTATAACATATAAAGTAACACAGTGTGGGGAATTTGTCCACATCAATTCTGTCCAAGGGAGGAACGTTTAAACTTCACCTGCGTAAGATTTTAGCAGGCAAGGATGGCGGTGAGAGAAGAAACAATTGCTTAGTAGGATGCAGTGTCTTGTCTCATGCTGCTTGATCAGCATTCATTGAACTCCTGTTTTATGTGTGCTGGGCCCTCCGCAGGGCCGTGGTGGTGGGGCCGTGAACATGACAGTGTCCTTCTCATGGAGTCTAGCATTGCAAGAAACGGCGGGCATGTCAGCCTGTGACAGGTGACTTTCCGATGAGGCATTTACAGTGCGCTGTTGATAGAATCACCGGATACAGTTATTCCCATCGTATAGATGGAGAAACTGAGGCCCACAGAGTCTAAATGCCTCAGCCACGGTGACTGTAGTCTCGAGTGTCAGAATGAAGTGATGCAGGGTACATTTAATCACTAGGATGGCTGGCATGCCGTGAGGCTTCCTGCCTTTCACACTCCCCCACTTTTACCCATGCTCCCCATCTTCAGGCTCAGGACAAGCCTCTTCTCTAGAGCACTTCTCACTCCCCACTTTTCTGGTGCCTTTGTGTTTACTGTCTGCTCGGCATTGCTACTCCTTATTTTTCTGCGTTCTTAGTTTTGAATCATTGTTTGATGCAAACTTTAACCTTTGGCAGATCCACTCTGCTTACCAGTTTTTTGGAAATGTGCCTTACCTCCCTGCCTAGACTGTCCCTCACTGTGGGCAGGACCTTCAGCTTGTGCTTCTTTTAATCCACGGTGCTCAGAGCTGGGACGCCGAAACTGAGGTGATTTTCCTTATGCTTAGATTTCCTGTTGCCAACATTGTGCCCCCAAAGCTATGTGCTCAGTCCTGTTCGGTGGAGGCCGGGTGTCCAGATCCTACTGGTATCTGCCATTGCAAAAACATGTCCAAGAGTGGGAGGGAACTTGGAGAAAAATTTGGCCCCCAGGGCGCCTGGGTGGCTCAGTCGGTTGAGCATCTGAGCCTTGATATCAGCTCAGGTCGTGAATCTCAAGGTTGTGGGAGCAAGCCCCACGTCGGGCTCTGCACTGAGTATGGAGTCTGCTTTGGATTCTCTCTCTCCCTCTCTCTGGCCCTCCCCTGGCTGTGCTCTCTCTCTCTCTCTAACAAATAAGTAAAATTTAAAAAAAAAGAAAAATTCAACTCCATTTTTCCTAAATAAATTCTGCAATTACCTAATGAAGGTTATGCTTGCAAATTAAAGAAATATAAAATAAAAATATTGTATAATATAATATAGTAATATAATATAATATAATTTTATTATATTTATATATATAAATATGTATATAATTATATAAATATAATTTGTATTATATAATAAATACATAGATGAAGAACACTGGAAAGTCCTGTCATTACGAGGAAATGTACCTTATGATAATTCGCTACGCATATCCACCTTTCATAAAGATGCTTCTCAAATGCCCTTGCCTAGAGTCGTGAGCTTCCCTGACCCAAGAAGATGCACCTACGGGGTGGGGCAGGCATCAGCTGTCTGACAGGTGGGACACAGCAGCCAAACACTTCTTGCCACGAATCTGGCAGTCTGTGTCGTGACAGATGTCCCCTCTGCGTGCGTGCTCTTCCCTCCCACCCCCCTTCCCCTTGGTAAACACAGAGGGAGCAGAACATACGTATTTAGTGCTTTCCATGTACCTGGGACAGGACTGGGGCCTTGCAAGGAAACTAAGTATCTCTAGCAAAAAGGGACAGGGATGCCTGGGTGGCTCAGCTGCTTTAAGCCTCCGGCTCTTGGGTTCAGCTCAGGTCATGACCTCATGGTTCGTGAGATCAAGTCCCACATCAGGCTCCGCACCGAGCCTGGAGCCTGCTTGGGATTCTCTTTTTCCCTCTCTCTGCCTCTCCACTGCTTATGCTCTCTCTGTCTCTCAAAATATAAATAAACATTAAAAAAAGAAAAAAAAAGTTTTTTTGAAAAAAAGGGACAGATTTTCTCCCATAAGAACCCTTGGGAAGCAGACACTCACTGGGGAAGATATTTGTATTTCATAAGAATTCTTCATTTCCTTAGAAGAAGTATCTTGTTTTCTTTAAAGCTGAGCTGCTTGGGGAGCCTGGGTGGCTCAGTCTTTTAAGCTTATGACTTCGGCTCAGCTTGTGATCTCACGGTTTGTGAGTTCAAGCCCTGTGTCGGGCTCTGTGCTGACAGCTCAGCCTGGAGCCTGCTTCAGATTCTGTGTCTCCCTCCCTCTCTGCCCCTCCCCTGCTCATGGTCGCTCATGCTTTCTCTCTCTCAGAAATAAATAAACGTTTAAAAAGGTTTAAAGTTGAGCTGCCTTAATACGTTCAAAATACATTTAAATTTACTGAAAGCAACATCATCAACAAAAGTACATATAAACAAATGACCTTTGTAATTCAAGGACACTGAACCCTCCAGACCATTCCTTCTTCCAGAGGAAGCTTCCTGAGGTCCTCCCAACCTGCACTTGTAAGTATGCCAAGGGCTGTGTGACTGTTCAGGTTCCCTCCATCCCCACCCTGTGAATCCCCGCCCTCCAAGGTCAGGCTTGGCCATATGATTTGCTCTGACAGATGGAACTCCGTTTTATGTGTCATAGAGCACTTTTGAGCAGAAACATGCATTGTGATTTTACCAAGTTTAGATCAGCCTCCAGTGCACCTGTGCTTTTTTGCCATGAGAGGCTGTATCTGGGCAGGAACTCTTATTTCAGAAGATGCTTCTTACAGACCCAAACCCAACCTGGAGCCTGGAGCCAGCAATTATTTATTTACTTATTTGGTAAACCTCTAGGATCTGCCTCAACACTGGGAATGCAGGAGGAGAATGAAGCAATGGTCTTCTTTCTCATTCAGCTGAAAACTCAGTAGTATAAAACCTTTTAAGTACTAAAATGATTATGAGTAAGTTGTAAGATGCAAAACTGTATCCTTTGGCTTTTGAAAAAGATGAAGTATCATAATGCCGGACGTCTCGTAGCTCTGATGATCTACCACCGACAAACCACCAAGGTACACACCATCACGAGCATCTCAGTGGGGAAGTTGGCGGAAGCATAGGCTGGGAGGTGAGTAGAAGATGAGACGGGGTAATTGATGGGCCCAGAAAGGAGAAGTGGTAAGATAGGGAAATTGGAAGCATTTAAGTGTATATATATCCATCTTTCCACGACTTCCAGTGAAATGGTTACATCCATGTAGGTAAAAGTCACTGACATTTTGGGGAGCCTGAGTGGCACAGTCAGTTGAGTGCCTGACTTTTGGTTTCAGCTCAGGCCATGATCTCACGGTTTGTGAGTTCAAGCCCCCCATCTGGGCTCCATGTCAACAGCGTAGAACCTGCTTGAGATTCCCTGTTTCCCTCTCTTCCCCTCACTGTGCTTGCTCTCTCTTCTCTCTCAAAATCAATAAACAAACATTTTTTAAAAAGTCACTAACATTTCCATCTAGTTGTATCCTTTTAAAAATTTTTTTTTAAAAAATTTATTTCTGAGAGAGAAAGACAGCATGAACAGGGGAGGGTCAGAGAGAGAGGGAGACACAGAGTCTGAAGCAGCTCCAGGCTCTGAGCTGTCAGCACAGAGCCCAATGCGGGACTGGAACCCACGAACTGTGAGATCATGACCTGAGCCGAAGTCGGATGCTCAACCGACTGAGCCACCCAGGCGCCCCTATCTAGCTGCATTCTAAGAAGTGGTGCAGAAAGAAACCTTGGTAGGAGAGGTATTGTTAAGGTGAGGCTCTTGAAAGAAAGGGTTAAGAAAGGACATAGGGCAAGTTACACAGCGTCAGAATCCTACACCCTGTTTGTAGAGTTTGGAACTCTAAGAGTCGGAACTGATTTTGACCTCCAGAAACAATTTGCAGGAATGATGTAGCATGTTGACTTAGGACCAGGTGCCTGGGTTGAAATCCTGATTCTACTGCTTACTAATCATGAGAGCTTGGGCAAGTAACCAAATCTTTTTTAATCCCAGTTTTCTCATCCATATGATGTGTCCACTGTACAAAGGCTTGGTGAGTATTAATGAGATAATGCACAGAAGCCATTTGCATTTAGCCCATTGCAAGCGCTCATTACAAGATGGTATTATTTTTAACGTGGGAGAAGGGCTAGAAGATCTTTCTGTAGCAATGAGCCAGAGCCCCAGATCTAATAGTTTTAGTGAAGAGCTGTCTAAGTGTCCCTGAAACAGTCTTATCTTTGGGTCTGGGTATAGTCTGTAACCAAAGAGAGTAGTTACAAACTCACCCCTCTGGGCAAGGTTTGGCTCATGTCCCGTGTGAAGATGGGTAGCCGGAGTATTCTCTGAGCCTGTGTGACCCCCCTCATGCCCTTGGAGGGGACAGAGAGGACACAAAAGTCGTGGCAAGGATGAGGCACATGATTTGTGCTGGCATTAAAGCCGGCTTGGGTGTTTTCTGTGCTGCGTGACTCCATGGCGCTATGTGAAGACTCCTTCATTTAGGGGAACATAGACCTGATTCTGTCCCTATCTAGGAAACTAAAATATTGGCTGTTAGTCAGAGAACATATAGATCACAATCAATCTTTATTTAAAAATTAATTAGGGGTGCCTGGGTGGCTCAGTTGGTTAAGTGTCCGACTTCGGCTCAGGTCACGATCTCATAGTTCATGGGTTCAAGCCCCGCATCAGGCTCTGCTGACAGCTACTCAGAGCCTGGAGCCTGCTTCTAATCCTGTGTCTCCCTCTCTCTCTGACTCTCCCCTGCTCACTCTGTCTCTCTCTCTGTCTCCTCAGAAATAAATAAAAACATTAAATAAAATTTTTAATTAAAAAAATTAATTGATTTACAAATGCGTGCAAATGGGGAGGGGTAGAGGGAGAGAGAGAGAGAGAGAGAGCGCGAATCCCAAGCTGGCTTCACGCTCAGTGTGTGGAGCCAAACACAGAGTTCAATCTCACCAACCATGAGATGACCTGAGCCAAAATCAAAAGTCAGGTGCTTAACCGACTCAGCCGCCCCGGCACCCCAAATCTTGTTTACTTGGAGAGTGCTATTCCAATTCGGTGCTGGTATTACATGAGTCTGGGATCAAGAGCGCTTCCTCTTTGGATGCTCCGTCAATAGCAGGTGGTGGTAGCTTCACACATACCACCGGCAGTCCTGGAGGCAGGTGACGAGCGTCAGACTCCGTTGGCGATGGGCAAGAAAGGCCGCCCCATGTTCAGTTACCATTTTACTTAATCTACCAACAGCATTTGAATCTGATGGAGTAAATTACCCCTCTTCCCAGCCAGCACACTTTCTTCAGCTGGAGACCCCACTCTCCTGGCCTTTTCGTGATCCTCTGCCAATTCCACCTCTCACTGCTGACAGCTAAATGCTGCGATGTCCAAGCTTCTTCCTTTCTCTTTCCAGCCTCGCTGCCTAGATGGACCCATTCAAAATCCGCTCTGTAAATACCCTTACATGCTGTCAACTGATGTTTATGTCCTGAGCTTACTCCTCGTCTCTGAACTTCAGACTCACATCCTGCTGCCAATGGGATGCTTGATTTGCATGTCTGATGGGCTCTCATGTCTGACTCATCCAGGGCAAAACTAGTTTCAGCTGTGTCCCTTTTCTGCCCTGGATGGTGGCAAAAGCTCTGTGTGTCTGCCCTCATTCCCTGAGGGGATTCTCGCCAAGGGTCCTTCTGTGTAGATAAAGTCACTCTTCCCCCACTTCACTCGGGAAAGTCCTTGTAGTGGCCTTCCCGGCCCCTGCAGGCTGCTGGCTCTCATTGCCTGGCTGACTTTTCGTCCTGCTTCTCTCTCTGTCTTCTCATCCCTTATCAGCCACCCCCTTCTTCCACCACAATGTCAAGAATATTTCTGCTCCAGAGCTACGATTTGTTCATCTCTCTGCCTGGAATAGTCTTCCCCCGGATGACTTAACTTCCTCCCCTGCTTTATGTCTTTACACTTACATTACCTCTTAGTAGCTGTCCCAGCAGTCTTTTAAAATTACAACTCTTTCCACTGATTGCACTGATAACCACATGAAACTATGTATTTTATTGACTTTTAAAATGTATCTTTCCCGTTTCTCATGAGAAGGGAGCAGAAATGTTTGTTTTGTCCACAGCTCTATGTCCACGGTCTGACATGTAACAGGGGCTCTAATAAGTATTTACTGAATGAGTGAATAAGTAAATGAATGGATGAGTATACGCGAGTGCTATATTGACGTACATGTATGGTGGGTCTAGTACATAGACCCATGTGCTAATGGGTCTCACATTCTGGCTTCACGAACAAACTGTTCACCAAGGAAGTTGTCAGGGGAATGACTGAGTCAACGCCTTTGTTCACAAATGGGAATTTTTGTTTTCATACAGTGTAACAAGGGTGATTTTGTTAAAATGAATTGGTTCAGTGTATGTAGCTGAAGGTGTTTGTTTCCAGAGCCTGCCAACACCATCTTATTATTGCTTATTGTTGCTTATTAAGAAGCCATCTAGGAATCTGCCGAGAAAGGAAAGGGGATACGCTATTGACTTGTTTCAATCTGTTAAAGGTATAAATTACCCTGTAGAAACACACACAGAGTTGTCTGTAGCTCGAGTCATTCCTTGCTATCTGTTTTTGTGATATAATCATATAGGCCATTAGTACATATAAAACAGCATTTTTCAAGCAATCACTGGAAATCAGTAAACTGTTCTTTTTAGCAGAAGGCGGGGTAATTGTTTCTTTCTTTCTTTCTTTTTTTTTTTTTTTTTACAAATAGTTTATTGTCAAATTAGTTTCCACATAACACTCAGTGCTCATCCCCACGAGTGTCCTCCTCCATGCCCATCCCTCCTCCCCCCCACATCCAGCAGTCCTCAGTTTTTGTCAGCATTCAAGAGTCTCTCATGGTTTGCCTCTCTCCCTTTCCCCCACCATTTCCTCCCTTCTTCTCCCCCTTGTTCCTCCGTCAAGTTCCTCCGAATCCTCCTATACGTGCAAACATATGATATTTGTCCTTCTCTGCCTGACTTATTTCGCTCAGCATAAC